>NC_081557.1:153594338-153834612 GCF_022355385.1 Mustela nigripes | reverse complement strand
CACACACACACACACACACACACACACACACACTCACACGCATACACACGTACCCCTCAAGGGCAACCATTAATTCTTAGAGATAGTGCTGTCTATATCCATACTGAGGAAAAAAAAACATTTTTCTAACTGCAAACTCTATAGACTCCTCTTCCATTATACTGATAATACTCGGTTTTTATCTGAGTCGAGTCATCTCACTGTATTCTTTTTGTCTTGGGCAGGAGTGCAACAGAGATGGCATTTCCTTGTGAACTCTGTCCCTGACATTGGAAGATAGAATATATTTTTTATTACTATGTCAAATATAGATATGTGACTTAACAATATTAGCTCATTTAATTCTCAAAACAACCTTAAGAAGTTCCATTATTATCTTCATTTTATACTTGAACAAATTGAGGTTCATGTGGACTAAGTAAAGTAATTTTCTTATAGCCACATGGCTAGTAAGTGGCAGAGCCAGGAGTCCCAATTAATATACAGCCAGCGTCAGTGTTCCCCATTAGCGCCTATTGTCTCTCAAAGTGAGGACATACAGCTGTGTAAGAGAACTTTGCAGAAGTTGAGGGAATGGTTTAGTAGCCTACTTTTTCTACATATAATTATTAGAATATTTCTTTTTTATTTCAGATGTCTAGGTTAGAATAATTGATACAAATATATATGGAGACATATTTCTAACTCTAGGAGAAATTAGCCAGCTCTGATTCCCCTGACATTTCTTTATATTAAACTATGCATAGCATGACAATAGAACTAAGCTATTTATTTTTAGTGGAAAATAAAAATGTTAATATAGTAAAAGCAGTCTACAGTAAGAAAACTTTGTCATTTTTTCTGTTGAATCATGGACACTTGCCTTCTGTCAAATGGCATATATATATATACATACACATATATATACACACACAAACATCTATATACACACAAAGTATATATATAAATATATATCATATTAGTAGGATTTTCAACATACATACTTAGCAATATAATGTCTGAATTTACATATGAATCAGAAAGGGGAAGAATTAAGAATTTGTATTTTTAAGTAGTATTAACATAATATTTTAGAATAAACTTTCATTTTCTAGGTGTATCTTTTTGATATAGTAAAGCTACATTTTATTATTTGGTTAAACCTAAATTTAAAGAATCCAAAAGCAGTGGAATAGATGTAATACTATTTAATGGTTCTGATGTTTCTTGTATAATTATCTAAGATTTCCTTTGATGTTTCCTTGTTGCTAGAGCACTATCTTTGATTATTTTAAATCCAATAGCACAGATGGTATATTAGAAGTAGTTAAAAAAAATGTTTTTTCAAAAAAGCCCAAGTTTGAGCCTCTAATGAGTTTTGCTGATATAATATACTTCTAAAGTCAGGTAGGATTGCATAGGGGATTTCCAAAGTTGTCCTGCCACTATAAGTTAATATACTGGGGTAGCTTTTCTTATGAACCTTATGAAAACGTATCCTCAATTTCCCTTAAAGGTCAATGACCAGAAATTTCCACTGTTTCTATGGCAACACAGCAAGATACGGCGCCTTGGAAATGTGTTGCATTTTAATTAGGTTCCTCTAGGGCTTCCTAACTGCCTTTTGTAGGTAAACTAAATACCAGGTTGCGCTATATCTTTCAGTGAGATGAAAGCTAAGCCATGTCTGCAAATGTCAAAACTAAGCTTGGTTCCAGTAAAGTCAAATCTAAACAAATAATAGTAGCAAGTCTATGTGTTTATCTTAGAAAAGAATACAATACTCTTTACCTAAAATAGTCAAGGATGTTTGCTTAATCAGGCAGGCAAGAGTAGTAGTTAAGAATATTGGCTTTAAAACTAGACTATGTAGGCTGACTCAGTTATATGACTTCCTTTTTTACTTTGAGCAAGTTACTTAATCTCTCAGTGCCTCTATTTTCTTGTCTGTAAAAATATAGATAATAATAATATTGCCTCATAGCATTGTCATATGGATTAAATAAGTTAATATAAGTAAAATTCTTTAGGCATAGTCGTTACTAAGTGATCAATGAATCAGTGATGCTATTAGTAGTAGTGGTATCAGTAGTGGTGGTAGTAGTAGAGTACACTGTATTTTTAAAGGCCAATAAGAAATATTTAAAATGTTCAGATATATTCATTTGTATATTCTCTTAATAAAAGTATTAATAACCAAAGCAATCTCAAGTGAGAACAAAGCCGGAGGCATCAAACTTCATGATTTCAAACTATATTTCAAAGCTACAGTTAGCAAACCAATATGATATTTCATTAAAATAACATAGGTCAAGGGAACAGAATAGGGAGCCCAAAAATAAACCCATGCTTATATGGTCAACTAATTTGCAATAAAGGAGCCAAGAATATGAAATGGGTAAAGAACAGTCTTTTCAATAAATGATATTAGGAAAACTGGACAGCCACATTCGAAAGAATGAAACTGAACCACTACTTTACACTATACATAAAAATAAACTAAAAAATGGATTAAAGACTTACATGTAAGACTTGAAACCATAAAGCTTCTAGAAGGAAATGTAGATGGTAAGCCCTTTGATATCAATCTTGCTGATGATTTTTTGGATCTGACAGCAAACCCAAAACAACATATGCAAAGATAAGCAAGTGGGACTATATAAAACTAAAATGTTTCTGCACAGCAATGAAGACCATTAACAAAATGAAAAGGCAACATGATGAATGGAAAAAAATATTTGCAAACCCTATATCTGATAAAGTGTTAAGATCCAAAATATATAAAGAACTCACACAACTCAAAAACAAACAAACAAAAAAACGAATGTGATTTAAAACTGGGCCAAGGTTCTGGATAGATATTTTTCCAAAGAAGTCAAACAGATGGCCAGCATGTGGTTGAAAAGGTGTTCAACATCACTAATCATCACGATATCAGTCACAATGAGATGTCACCTCACACCTGTTACAGTGGCTATTATAAAAAATATAAGAGATAACAAACACTGGAGAAGAAGTGGAGAAAAAAAATTCTTTGTGCACTGTTGGTGGGTCACTATGGAAAACAAGCTTCCTTAAAAAATTAAAAATAGAACCACCATATGACCCAGCAATTCCACTTCTAGGTATTTATCTGAAGGAAATAAAAACACTATCTTGAAAAGATATATGCATCCCATGTTCATTGCAGCACTATTTACAATAGCCAAGTATGGAAACAACTTAAATGTCCATCAATGGATGAATGGATAAAGAAAATGTGACGCAATGTGTCTACATAATGGAATATTATTCAACCATAAAAAAGAAGGAAGTCTTACCATTTGAGACAACTTGGATGGAACTTGAGGGCATTATGCTAAGTGGAATAATTCAGACAGATGAACATAAATAGGATATTATCTCACTTACATGTAGAATCTAAAATAGCTGTGGAATTTATAGATAACAGAAAACAAATTGGTAGTTGCCAGAGGTGAACAGAGAAGGAGGGTATAAAATGGGTGAAGGGAGTAAAAAAATACAAGTCATGGGGATGTAATGTATATGTGGTGACTATAGTTAATAATATTGTATATTTGAAAGTTTTTCCTTTCACAAGAAAAAAAAATCTGTAACTGTCTATGGTAATGGATGTTAACTAGACTGATTGTGATCATTTTGCAATATATGAAAATATTAAATCATGTTGTACCCCTGAAACTAATATGTTATTTATTAATTATATCTCAAATACACACATATATATCATAGTAATCAAGATTAGGATGACGGTGGAAATACTTCAGAAACTTGAATAGAGGTTATTAACTAATACCTATGGGGACATTTTAAAGGTTTAATAACCAGTATTGATATTAGAAGATTATCAACTGGCACCAAAATAAATTGTGAAAGCATAACTTACTGAGAGTTGAATATGCACCAAATCTATAAATACTAGCTTTAAAGAACACATCTATCTTTAGATTCGGCTATACTCATCAAGCCACATTATCTTCATATCAAAGTGAGATATTTTTGCTATTTGTACAATATGTTCACTGATTTTGGTTCTGATCACTAGAAAAAAGGAGAAGCACATATAAAAATTAAACTCATTGGCCCCAAACAGGTTATCATCAACCACCAGGGGACAAAAGTCACCTGAATCCACCCATTTCTTAAATCTTATCCATTCCCTAATATCTTTTGCCAAAATGCCTGCCATTTGGTAGTCTCATTTTTGACCCAAAAAAGAAAGCAACATTTTGTCTAACAACTTCTGCATTACATTAGAAGCCACAGAAATACCAGCAATTACAATGGTTCCAGAAAAAGTATTTTTTTTCTTTATGTCTTCACTGAGTCCTTGAAAGTCTTTGCTGCAAAAGAGCAAGTGATCTTGTAAGATGCTTGCCATGGTTCTGTATGGCCACATCATCCTCTGTAGCACACACTGAACATCAATCAGTGGGACAATGCACACTTGCCTTTTTACCCTCTGTACTGTTTGACACAGTCTAGGGAACTAAATTAGAGTAACAGAAAATTACTATTCAATGCTGTAATTCCTAACAAAGATAAACTCTTGTGGTAGAAATAGTCAAAGATTAAATCCACACAGATGAGCATCTGGAACATACTATTTGTCGTATGAGACCTCTCCCTAATCTCTATGGAAATGGTTAAGGCAAGTCTTGAGATGCGGCCAGCATTCATAATTCACTCCTGCTCCAGCTGCTCCAGGATTCACCCCTGCTGTTGAAGATGATGTGTCATGTTGAATGATGAGAGGTCTGGAAAGTCTTCTTGGCAAACTTCCCCAGCAATAAGCCATGGGCACCCTTAGTGGCTTATACCAAGCTTTAAGCGAGGCTATTTGCCTGACAATTATGAGCAAACATGTAAGCTGAGAGAAAGACCTTTTCTATAATTCTTAAAACCTTATCTGAGCCGGAAGCAAGTACATCATTTAAAGCAATTGTAAATTATGTATTATTAATAAATGATTCCGAGCTCTAGATATCACAGAAATGTTTAGAGATGAAACACTGTGGATACATGGTGTGATTCTGATAGGAAGTTTGGCACAATTTGAAGTTATGTTTACCCCTGGGGATAAAAAATATGTTTATAAAAAAAAATTAAAATTTAAAAAAAAAAAAGAACATCTCTGCAAATCAGAATTAAGGTGTTTTGATCTGGCTATTTTATTACTGCCCATGGTGAGAGTAGACATTCAAATGCTAAACTCTGTTGGGTTTTTCACTATCAGACTGAGTTCCAGGTCATTAGACATACCTTTTAGTCATCATTTTCATGCCAACAATTCCTGGATGCACTAACAGTTTGCTGAAAGTAATTTTTTCTGGAATAAAAAGGATTTTCACATAATAGACACCTTTTTAAAGATGATGACTCATATTGACAGTTTATAATTGACTTGAATTCCTTGAGCAGTTTCTTTACTGACAAGCCTTCCCATCCCTACTCCCACACACACCCATCACCAGTTTAAGACAGACCAATCTATAATCTTGCATATTTAAGTGTGGAATACATTCAATAGGAAGGTGTTGATGTTTTGATCTTTAACATTTACTATCTGTATAATGTTCCTGACTCTGAATACATTTATCATTTATATCAAATTTACCTCCAGAAAATTCAGACAAGAATTATAATAAAACAAGCAAGCAAATCACCAAACCAATAAATAAAAAATCCATCAAACCAAATTATAAAATAAACCTGAAAATTTTTAAAGACTAATTTATTTATTTGAGAGAGAGAGAGTGTGTGTGCGTGTGTACCAGTGGGGAGAGTGTCAGAAGGAGAGAGAATCTCAAGTAAACTCCCCAATGAGCATGGAGCCTGATGCAGGGCTTGATACCACGGCCCTGAAATCATGATCTGAGTTGAAACCAGGAGTTGGGCGCTCAACTGACTAAGCCACCCAGGTGGCCCCTGATATTTTTTTAAGTGACAAGTTATTCATAAAGAGTGGAGAAATAAGAATATGGTATAGAATAATGTATTTAAACTCAACATTGAGATCTAAGTTTCTTGGTAGCAATGTCAGAATGGAAAACACAAAGATTATATAATTCTCGATGTCTGCAGGAAGAAGGTATTTTGTTGATGGTGGTGGTGACCTTTGCAGAGGTGTAGAAAACCCCTTTCAATTTTTTCTGCTTTTATATCCAGTAGAAATTTCTCACCAAACAGCTCTGTTTTTTTGTTGTTGTTTAAAAAACAAAACAAAACAAAACAAAAAACATGTCAAATGGAACCCTTCCAAATCACAACTCCCTATAGTCAGAGGCATATTTGTAACCAGGGTCATTGCTGAGAACAAAAGAGTTAAAGTCCCAGACCATTCAAAGGATGGGTGACTGGGCAAACCATACCGTCTTCCACTTCAGTGCAGGCTCACATTATGGGCAGAACAGACAGGGACAGATGTTCCGGTTTATCATCCTTTCTAGGTTTCTAAAAGCAGTGAGCCAAAATCCCGAGCACTGCCTACTCACTGACAGAATTAAAAGCATTACTTTTCTTCAAGGAAAAGGCCCTATGAGGTGATCTGTGCAAACTGGGAAGGTGTCTTATGAAAATCAGGTAGAACACGCTAGGATATTTGCAGTACAGGACACCTTTGGGAGGAACAACATTTTGAAATTTACTCTTCTATAGGAAGAATGAAATTCTGGGAGTCTAGAGATAGAGGCAATAGGGAGGAAACTATACAACAAATGACAGTGTATTAAGGATCCAACAAGAATCCAGGAGCATTCAGGTGAGATGCAGTGCTAGGAATACAAGAACAAATACTATTTGTCCAGGCAGCAAAAGGGAAATCTGACAGCAGGGTAGCAGCACTCCCTCCATCCCAAGCCAGAAATAAATAATACAATTCCAGAGCTTTCAGTACATTGGCAATACCAGGATCAGGGCACAGACCAAAAGACCAGTAGTTTGCACAGATTAACAATAAGCCCTATTTAAAATGCCTTATCAGTTAGGTAGACCAAAATGTCGATCTTGACTTAGAAGCAGTGGCAAAATAATAAGCGGAGTTGTTACCATGCTTTTGATACTTAGAGAAATTTTAAAAATTTTAAGAATTGGTGTTGATAATCTTATACTGATCTCATACCTATCTTAGGCCAAGGTAAATCAGAAATATGAAAAATGTCACCTTACCATGTATTTGGGCCTCATGATCTCTAAGATGCAATACATTCTTTAGTTAATTTTTTGTCTTTTTTTCTCAAGGGGAAGAATCAAAGCCACCAACTAGAAATTCCAGGGAGCGGATTGAGTAGTATTGTGCTTTCTGAAAATCCTCAAAGCACACATTTGAAAAGTTTAAATTCCTGGGTGGAATCTTGACCACATTTATGCTTCCTGTAGTTATCTAGTCAGTCTCCTTTTTGGTGGATGCCTTCATCTTATTAAGTTCAGTCAGGAGTTCTGAGTGAGTTTACTGTAGTTAAATTCCTCAAGTGACAGCAAAGAGAGAACTTTTCAAAACAGTCTAGATTGCTGAAAGTTACAAACAATTAGAAATGAGTTCAGGTCAAGATTTAGGATCCAACACAGATGTAGGAAGAAAAATCAATCTCCATCATTCTGTACATTGGAATCAATCAGTGAGTGCTGACACCTTTTCCAGAAGATTAATGCCACGTTTCTTTCCAGTGGTAAAGAAGCCCTGCCCTACTGTGACCACAAAGTTATAGACTGGCTGAGGGTCAGAAAATCATCTAATTTTGTAACTGTCCAGTGCTTTTGTTTTATAAAGAAGGAAACACCCAAGATTACATGGTCTTGCCACTTTGGATAGAATTAAACTTTCAAACAATGAAATATTGCAGCAAAACTATTAAAGGTGAATTCTACCTAACTCACAGCAATATTCCTATACATAATTTCTAGAAGAAATTTAAAAATGTTAAGATTAAAATCCAACATACACTGGAAGCATAATAATACTCCCAAATGGTGATAATTCTTTTGTACCACAGAATCAGGATATACACTATTTCCAGCTCCTTTGAGCCACTGTATCCACTCCTGTCCCTACACTTTCTTTATTGCTTGTGGGGAAAAAATGTAATTTTTAAGTAAGTTAATAAAGGTATAATAAATTGACATGTAAGTGTACAAGAAAAGAAACATAAAATCCCATGTCTGGATTTAAAATGCAAAAATAAGAACTTATTATTTAAGTAAAGAATGACCCATATATACTCATATAAATATAATCTTATCAAGTCACTTACTGAACACATTTTGGGGCCTTTATTGTACAGTTCCAGGTAGAATCTTGCCTAGAGTAAATATTTGAATGAATGATTCAGCTATTAGATGTTATTTATAATATAAAATATCTTGTCCTAATATATATTAAGATTGAGATATATTAATATTGAGATAGAAAGAAACCCATTTGTACATTCATTAAATATGGAAACATAATTAAAATGTGTTATATCATTCAGATATACAATTAATATAAGTATAGCATCGATAACCTTTCAATGGCCTACCATCAAGTGGAATGACATTTACTTTTGAAATGCCATTTCTCTGTCCTTTAAACCATGACCAAGTGTCTTGATCCTTTAAATAAAGGGACTTTAGGTCATTGGGGAAAAAGAAGGTGAGTGCTTATCTTTGGGAAAAAAAAAACAAACAACTCAGTCATTTCAGGACACCATCAGCTTAAAAGAAGACAGCACTTTTTTGGGAGTATGTTTGACATTTTCCACATATTTCAAGAAGGTCTTAGTGATCTAAAATTGTAGCAGATGGAATAGCAGCAGGTGTGAACTCAGCAAAATACAAGAGAGAAGATTCTAAACTAGGCCAACCACTTAAGGCCTTTGACAATTGAGGTTAGGTAATGGATAGACTAGAAAAGATATCAAATAGTGTGTGTGTGGGGGGGTACACCTGTGCACGCATATGTGTAAGGCATTAAAAATGATGTATTTTTCCATATGACATGCATCGATCTAGATCCTCGGACAGACAAAATAAGCATGTGAAAACGGAGGTCAGAGATACCAAAGTAAGAAAAGCAGAAACTCATTCCCAGTTACTGTGCAAACTCATACTCAGCTACTATACTTTTAACCTTGTGCATATGCTTCTCTAAAGGCAAATTCTTATGTTTTTGACAACCTCATCCCAAATACTTATTCTGCCACTTATTTTGAAATTGTTTTAAAAAATGAAAACATACTATTTTAAATCAGAATCCTTGGGTTCACATCTTACCTCTACCACATTCTACCTATGTCATCCTAGGAAGTATCTTATTTTACCTATGTCATCCTAGCAAATACCTTAGTCCCATCAAAAATAACATGTAAAATGGAAATAATGGAACCTACATACTTTGTTGTAAATATTAAATAAACTCTAGTGTAGTTAAATTACTCTTGATACTTGGTATTTGATTTCCATTTTCTCATCTTCATTGTTATAAAAGTCAAAATTGTAAGAGTAAGATGTAATATAGTTAAAATGTCATGAATATTAATCAAATATGCATTCTAAATAAATATATCTGTTTGAATTTAAAATGTAATAATTCTTTATATTACTATCATGAATATTATTTTAAAAGGGAGGGGACACCTTAAGTAGTAAGAGCGTAGGGCAAAAGAAATGAAAGAAAAATATTTTAAATAGATTCCAACTTTGTTATTAGTGTAGAAATACCTTTCTGTACATTCTGTTGGAGAGAACTAGATAATTTCCAGAAAGCCTTTTGATTCAGTAAGAGATACACAAACAAATTTAAATTGCAAAGTAAAATCTTTCTGTTTACTTACACGATACTAACTTATGTGGAGAAAAAAGAAAAATGATAGAAAACTATAAGTCCGCCATCCTTAGACATACATTTGAAATAGAATGCACACTAACCAAATATAGCACACACTTTGTACTTTTGGCTGCAATAAAGCTCAGATATGTTTTACAAGCTGTTGAACTGTCTCAATATTATGCTTGTGAGGATCAATAATATGAATGAAAGAAAACTTAAGAGTAAGGAAACTCTAATATATCCTTAAACTTGATCCACTAAAGAAATACATTTAAAATTTTGGTTTCTAAATAATGCATTTCAGAATATATACAAGAGGGGGAATCATCCTTGGCCTTCTTGTTCTTGGTTCTCTGATAATGTCTCTATCTTTCCACTTGCAGGTGATTCGAAAGGGCAACAACAAAGGCGAAAGGCACATACTACATTATGTGAAAGGCAGGGGTAGACCTGCAAAACACAAGTTACCAAGAGCTGACTAGGCTTCACAATAGCAGTTCCAAAAGAGAAGCTTCATTTCTGAGTGACCCAAGAGGTTGATTCCTTAACATGCTACCAGTGATAAATTTTAACTATAAAATTTAACTATGCAAAATTTTGAACTTTATATAAAATTTAATATACATATGCCTGTGTGACTTTTCCTGGATAAAAACAGTTATGACCTTCATCTACTTCTAAAGTGGGTGTGACTAAGGAGAGATTAAGAAATTAAAGAATAATAATATAATATTTATATATTATATATGTTATATTATTATAACATATGTTATATATAATATATATTATATGATATATTATATAATATTATGTTATATATAAGAAATTAAATAATAATAATATTGCATGTAATTACTAGATGCCTCTTAGAATCACCTACTATAAACTTATTTTCACAAAATGTATTCCATAAAATAATAGTTCCTGGGGAAGTTAAATAGATATAAAGGAATTTGTTGGATAAACTAAATTTCTAGAACTCCAGTATTTTTCAGAACCATCAACATCTTAATTAGCCCTATTCATCACCCAGAGTGCTGTATAAAGTATAGTGCTTCAAATACTCATGTACTCAGGGAAATTTCTTTATCTAGGGAGCATTGTCTAGCTCCAGTATTTTAAGGAAAACACTTAGGGAAATGATGATTTAAAAGTGCACTTCCTTAGGCATCCAGATGGCTCAGTTGGTTAAGCATCTGCCTTTAGCTCAGGTCATAGTCCCAGGGTCCTGGCTTCAAGCTCGCATGGGGCTCCCCACTCAGCAGGGGGTCTGCTTCTCCCTCTGCCCTTCACTCTGCTTGTGTGCCATCTTAAATAAATAAATAAAATCTTTTAAAAAGTAAAAAGATAAAAATTCACTTCCTGAAAAAATATTCAGTGATAGATAACAAAGTAAAATTTTCATATTACAATTCAAATCAAACAATTTTTAGTCAGAAAAATAACAACTATGCCTGTGACATCATGCTGATTCTCCAGTGAGCAATAATCATTGCTCATCATTGTTTTGTATAACTGGGTAAGCTGACTTGTAGGTCCCAAATGATAAGTAATTCTTCACATATTCTTTAATTATGGGCAAATTACCTTTGAAAAATATATTGCCTGGTTCCTTTTTCACAGGATCCTTGTTTCCTCCTCCCTAACTAGCCAGTAGGTGAATAAGAAAAAACAAACAAAACACATCAGAATAGTAAAAGACAGGGCAGGGGGAAAAAAAAAAGACTTTTATCAGCAAGCTGTAGGTCTCAGAGTCATTGGAGAAATTGTATAAAATGTAAAAAGTATAACCAAGAGCTGTATTTTTTGCTACAGAATTATCAGTTTAATCCATTGTAAACCTATGTCAAAACAAACTAGACCAAAAAGAAACACTCTGTTAATTAAACCTGAAGTATAGTGGGTCTACACTCTCATACTTCCTAAGACTCAAGCATTCTACGCAGCTGCTTCTAGGGTTATAAAGACCTACTGAATTGATGTTCCTTAGAATGAATTGAAAACAGATTTTATTTCTACAGGAATCACAGCTGTAACACACAGCTAAAGAAAGGAAGAAGATTGCAGGTTATCCCTTCTTTCCTACCTATCAGCTGTTCAGTTATATCCATGAACGCCATATAAGCTGACAGCTAGTCCGTTTCTTTTATTCCCTCTGCTCACACTAACATCTTTTAGCTTCTATGTTCCCCCCTACCTGCACCGTCTTGTTTTTGCCTGCATCTGTTCTTCATTAGCCTCCCAGAGAGGTAAGTTTTTATCCAACAATATTTGTGGAGCATTCATGATGAGCACAAGACGGAATATATCCATTTAGGAAGATCTGTGTCAAGATTGACGAAGTTGACAATCTTACAAGGGAACAAAGGACAAAAATAGCTGCCACTTTATCCAACAAGAATAAGATGAATTTTTTCATAAGTAGTTTTGTCTGTGCGCGTAGCAACTGAGGTAAAGAATCACTCCCTTGATTTCTCATTTGTAAAATGCCATTTTGATACTACCTATTAACATTTCCTTTGGAAGCTATTGTTCCTCATTTGTAAAATGGCAAGAGATTGTACATTTAAAAATAATTATGAACATTTTTAGTAAATCTACATTGTTAAAAAGCTCTCTGTGTTAGACATATAACAATATTTTACATGCTGAGCTGATTTTTATTACAATATCCTGAAAAAATAAAATTAAATTTAAAAAAATACAATATCCTTTAATAACTATCTCTTTTCTGTTATAGGATAGAACATTGAATTATGAAAACATTTATGTGGTATATTAAAAATGTACTGAACTGAGATATGAATGTAGTTGTCCAAAAATATAACAACGGAATTGATTTAAGTTCCTTAGATTCAGATTTAATACCTTCCGTATAGTTAGATGAAGGTCATATTCTGTCAACAACTTTATTTCAGTGAACTGCAGTATTAAATGTGGATCTTCTCATATGGGTATGCTTGGAATTTTGTTTCATTTTAGTTAATGTAAGCATTCTAATTTGAGTACAGATTTTTGGAGAAAAATATCTGTCATACATTTGTTAACAGGCAGGAGAAATATAAAGGGACCTTAATGTTTACAGTGTGAAAACAAATGTATACACATGATAAACAAAGTCTTAATATATTGCTTGAGTTTTATTTGGTTGCAAGTAACAGACACCAGCTAGAGCTAGATTAGACAAATAAATATACTTTTAGGAAGATACTGTCACATCTCACAGAAGCTAAGCTAGAACTTAACTGGGTCTCAGGTAAAGCAGGTATTAAAGCAGGTTCCCACTGTGCCACTGTGGGAATTCATAGACCTTAGGGTATTGCCATTAATAAAACTCAACTATTAGAAACTCTCAGTCTCTGTGGCTCTCATTTCAACTTCCTAAACTTTGGAGATCATGTGATGGCCACTGGTTAAATGAGGTGTTCACCTCTGGCCTAATCAACCACAGGAGGCCATGTGGAACAGCCATGACTGAGACAGACTCCCTTCTGTATCAATTAAAAAAAAAAAAAAAAAAAAAAGGAAAATGATTGTCTTGTAGACACTAAGCCAAGAGAGGTTGCCTAAAACCAAAAAGAAAAGAGTATAATAGTTGAATTAAATTTTCATGATCATTAAAGTTGATGGTTATACCTTTAAGAATATCTGTTCACCAGTTACAGGCAGATTATTCCCTAGTTCAGCAATACAACTGAAATGTGTGCTCAGTCTTCTTTTGCAGTATACAGAGAGAAGCATTATAAAATGAATTCAATTTTATTTATATAAATGAACACTCAGATTTTTAAAACTCAGCTCAGTGGGCTTCAATATTTATATTTTTTTTTCTTTTGTGCTTTTACAAAGTCTTAGATGTGAAATGTATCATTCAACTCCATTACATTTTATAGAAAGTTGAAAACCTAATGGTGTGATAAAAGATAAAGTAATTTTTCGATACACCAATACATCTATAAGACAATATGTTGGTTTGATAACTTCTAAGAAATAATCTAGGGTTTCCTTATAAGCATTACCAGATACTAGAGCTTCTGACTGCTCTTAAATTCAAGGATGTTACCCTGTTACTGACTGTATTGGATGGAGGTAGTAAAGAAGTTTTTGGTTTTGTTTTGTTTTACTTGCTTTCCAAGAAAGTTAATAATAATCAGCCTTATTTGCTTTAACATTCAGAATTTACCAAAAAGGCAGTTGCTATACGAGTGGCACATAAACATAAGCTAAGAAACCCACGGAGTTCTCTGAAGAATTACATAATCTGCCCTTGACCTTTAGACAACACAAATCTGCCCACTCCGCAGTAGCATAATGAGATGACCAATAGAAATCGTGGGTGATTCTTTGTGATTACTGGAGGTGAAGAAAGAGCTGATTTCAGTGGCTTGTGAAAGACTGCCAAGGTCAAAAATAGCTGAATATGTTTTTCCCCTCCCTGATAATAGTCAAGCACTTAACTTTTCTAATGAATTCCTTTTGTTGCATCATGGGAGTGAAGAATGGAAAGCAGGAAATTGCAAGATGAAGAGACAGGCTTTCATTGTCTGAGCAGCTGACTGGTGAGCTGAAGCAACATCAGGGGGCCCAAGCCAGAACACAAATGACAGAAAAGTACAACAGATTCCTTTGTACATTCAGTGGTATGTTGGATTCAGGGCCAGACACTAGCAGTGAACAGAAGACAGGAACCAAGCATGGATGTCTGTGAGGAGATGAAATTCTTGCTGTTTTGCACACAGCCAAATAACATGCATGGAAACACCAGGGATTTTTCACAAAGCTCCATCTTTCTTGTCCTTCCTTTCTTCAAAGAAGGAAATCAATTAAACTTGGAGCCCTTGACCTTCACCCTGAATCATGCAAATTGGCAGGAATGGCATTCCCTCTGTGACAGCATGCCATGCTGCCTTGAAAGGAATTGCACTGGGAATGAAAGGCAGAGGTTTCTGGAATATAGATAAGGGAGGCTGTGAAAACTGATTCCACTATGTTCCACAAGTTACAACAGCATTACTAGAATTTTGCTGGTATCCATTGTGAGTCATAATCAATGGAATTTTAATAGGAAATGCATGTGTGTCTGTGTGTGTATAGATAATGTGGCTAACTTCTCCATAAAAGTAATATGGCTGATGCAAATAATTTTGATTCTAAAATTAACCTAGAACCATGACTGGGTCTCTGTCAAGAATCCTAGTGTCTGCTTCCAATAAACTTGAGCAACAGCTATGGCCTAGAACCTTCTAGATCAGACCTCAACACATCAGGTGGGGTGACCCGGCCAGTTTCAGATCAGTGGTAACCACTGGCTCAGTTACAATCTATGTCTTATTGTGAATCAGAAACCTTCCAGTAGACAGAACCAAGTTCCAGTACCTAAGCTATTAAAATTAGCCTTGTTCAGGCCCCTGGGTGGCTCAGTCTGTTAAGCATCTACCTTCAGCTCAGGTCGTGATCCCAGGGTCCTGGGATTGAGTCCTGCATTGGACTCCCTGTCCAGCGGGGAGCCTGCTTCTCTCTCTTCCTCTACCATACCCCCTCCTTGTGTGCTTTCTCTCTCTCTCTGTCAAATAAATAAATAAAAATCCTGAAAACAAAATAAAATTAGCCGTTCTATTTGCAATATAATAAAAAGGAGAAAACGATTGGATGTAGGGAAAAAATCATCACATAGGTCCAAAAAAATCTAATATTTATATATTTAATAGAGTAAGTATGCTCTGCTGGATGCTGAAGTAGGGCCTTGCAACTCAGTTTGAATTTTGTTTACTAGGAAAGGTATCAAACAAGAAGAGAGAATGAGGTTTGATGCAATTGATCATTATTAAACTTCCTTCAGCTGAAATGGATGAAATAGGGAGGCACAGGCTCCCTATTTTTTTTTTGTCTGTTAAAGAGTTGCTTTATTAATACAAAACATACAAACTATTAAACACTAAGTAGTTTAAATATCTAAGTCATAGCAAACAGGTGGCAATTCAACATCCAGGGTCGACAGAACACTTGGAGACTGCAACAGATTAGACTCCCATGGTGGAGAGGGTATCTTCAGAGGTGAAGGGGGGCCCAGGTGTAACAGCTTTTCAAGCTCCCTCTCCTCATCAAGGATCATGAGAGGCACTCCATTCAAGGGGAGGTGTTCAATCTGGTGTTCTTCAGGCAGGTCGAAACTCTCAAAATCTAAAGGATTGAAGAGAAAGAATTTTTCTATTTCTGGGTAGGTGTCATCAGAGGCAGGAACAGAGCTTTTTGCTTTGACAGTCTTCTCAGTCACCTTTTTGGCAGAGAAGGTTGGCTGCTTCTGTTTGAGAGGTCCACTAGTCTTTACTGAATTTTCTGTGGCTCTGTTGACAGTTCCCAAAGCCTTTCTGGCAACTCTAGGTACGGCTGCTTGAGTATCATCTGCGCTCTTGGAAGGTTCAGTGGAAGTACTAATTATGAGGACAATGGAATCGGATGGCTCTTGCTGACTGTAATTGATACATTGGAGAAAGACACCAAAAGGCAGAGGGTAATTTCACAAATCAAAAGCAAAATGTGAAATTCAGAGATCCTCCTAGGCTGCATAAAGTAATTCTTTGTAGCCCAGGACAGAAAAAACAAGGGATCTAGGCCAGTAACAGATCTTCGAAGAAGTTAGAAATCTCAACTATATAAAGTCAACTATATATCCAACTGTGCTTGGATAGCAGTGGGACTCTGAGACAGGAGAAGTCCATATTGAAGCCTCAAATCCCCTTTAACACCCTGGGTCTACAGGAAGGTTCTGTCCCTCTCTTTTTAAGCAAGGGAAAATGTCCAAGTTTCCCCTTGCTTAAAAACAATGCAGCAGCCTCTAGACTGTACCCCAGTCCACGGTAAGGATCTAGTCCCAGGGGCACTTGGGAGGCTCAGTGGGTTAAGCCTCTGCCTTCAGCTCAGGTCATGATCCCAGGGTCCTGGGATTGAGCCCCGCATCGGGCTCTCTGCTCGGCGGGAAGCCTGCTTCCCCCCTCTCTCTCTGCCTGCCTCTCTGCCTACTTGTAATCTCTCTCTCTCTGTCAAATAAAATCTTTAAAAAAAAAAGGATCTAGTCCCACATCCCTGTCCAGCTACCAGATCAAGACAGCATCAGGCCACAGCAAAGCATGACCACTAAAGTGCTGGGACTAGAGGAGAAGAAATGGACTATATCCCAAAAAAGCTTCATGAATTAGTTAACCAGAAGAAGCCTGGAAATTATGTATGGACCATCGAGTTGGGGGTGGGGAAAGGAGGAAGGGATGCAGATGAAACAGAAGGTTGGATAATGAAGAGCTCATTGACTTGGAGATAGTCTTCAAAATATAGGATCTAAGAATGTGGCAAGGACCTCAGAAGATGGTAGTAGTATGCTGATTCTTAATATGTTAATGAGATGGTTCTAATTCTAACTGGGCTGACACTTAAAAGTTTGGAAAGAGCATTGACCCACAGTAGTGAAATAGAAATGGAATAACTACAGTATCAGATAGTGAAAGCAAGCATACTAGATGTATGTCTAAATGAGTTAGAAAAAGGGTGCCTGGGTGGCTCAGTGGGTTAAAGCCTCTGCCTTCAGTTCAGGTCATGATCCGAGGGTCCTGGGATAGCCCCGCATTGTGCTCTCTGCTCAGCAGGGAGCCTGCTTCCCCCACCCTCTCGGCTTGCCTCTCTGCCTACTTGTGATCTCTGTCTGTCAAATAAATAAATAAAATCTTAAATAAATAAATAAATAAATAAATGAGTTAGAAAAATCTACCAGCTGACCATGTTCCATGGCTGGAGTTGGAGGGCACTTCTATCAAAATGATCAATTACACTCTAGTGAGAAGGGCATCAGTATTGTTTTAAAACTCAGTGTGACTTTTACTCTATAAGAGAAAACAATTGGAAATTCCATTACAAGGGGGCTCAATAGTAGATCTGGGAATTATAGAATCCCAGAATAATAGAGACCAGGTGGTGGTGTTTAACTGTCAGAAATAAAATAAACTCAATATTAGGCTGTTCCAATTAACTTAATGAGCTGCAAGGTTGGTATGGCAAACAGGGGACCTGAATCATAGGGTGCCATGGAAATGGTTGATAAAACATAGCTTCCCCAAGGGCAACCTAGATGGGTAACAAACAAGGGTTTGTTATATAATCAAAACTAATCAAGAATGGAGACTAAGGGCACCAGGCCTAATAAAATGTTTTAAAATGCTTGCCCAGATTTCAGACCTCAGCCATTTTATAGATCTGAAATATACTGACTTGAAGTCCTCAGAAGGAAGGACCCAGCAAAACTATGAAACTGGGCAAGTATGTAGAAAAATGATCTCATAGGCCTCAGGGACTTACAGATATTTACTCAAATAACCATACAATATTGAGAAAAAGGGAATACAAAAATATTTCAAAGAAGGTTAGGTACTGGGTCTGAGTTAATCTGATTCTCAGAAATGTAAAGAATATAATAAATGTCATACTACCCAAGTTAGTTTACAGGGATTTTACTGGGTTCCCAGAAACACCTAAGGTTTAATTCACTGGTACCTGGCCCTGAATAGGTCATCAGTATGGATATACTTGGTTGTTCTTACAATTCCCATATAAGTTCCTTCTCCTGATTCACAGATTATATTGTTGTGGGGAAGGCCACATGGAAGCATCTAAAATGGACACCATCCCATTCTCCTCCTGCTAGTCGAGCTGGTAAATCAAAAACAATACTGCATGGAGCACTGGGTATAATACATAAACAATGAATTCTGGAACACTGAAAAGAAATAAAACAAAATGAAAAAAATTGCATCTTGGAGATACTGGCAATGACTACCGCCACCTTTAAAGGCTCAGAGAATGCAGGAATAATGATCCTCATTATATTCCACATTAATTCACTAGTCAAATAGATGAATTCTGTTTGCTATGCAGGATATGGATAATTAACATGGGCTCAGATACATGGTGTGTAGCCATTGATCGAACAAATGTTTTCATTCCTATTTCTTTTAAGAAGGAAGATAAAACACAAAGTTGTAGTGATTTGGATCAGACAGAAGTATATTTTTATGGTCTTGCCCCAGGCCTATATTAACTCTCCTTCCATCTTTTATAATGTATTTGGAAGTGATCTGGACAGTCTGAACATTTATAGAATAGCACACGAGTACACTTTATGGATAATATCATGTTAATGGAATCAGATAAGCAAGAAGTCACAAATGTCAGGAGTTTTGATGAAATGCATAAACTACAGGGGATAGGAGATAGACCTGATGAAGAATCAGGGCCCAATACATTGGTAAAGTTTTGAGGGGCTCAGTGGCCTGGGTCATGCTGGATGTCCCACACAAAATTATTTCATCTCACACCTATGAGGACTTTGGTATGAAGAAAGAGAAGAAGATAGCTCTTTGGGGTCTGTGGCAGAATATTCCACTGATAGGAATAGTGCCCCTTTAATAGATGGGATGAAGCTGTCCAATGGGAGTGGGATCTCAGGGAGAAAATTTCCCTGGAGCAAGTCCAAGCTGCTATGAAAGCAATTCTACAATCTGGGCCCTGGTCATGTGAAACTATCATTTCCACATTTCTGCATGGCCCAGGCTAAAGTAGAGGATGACTAAACAGCAACCCTAGAGATAGACTTTAGAGCCATTTGTTTATATTTCAGTGTGGAGAAAAAAAAAAAAAAAAAGCTAGAGCCTTCTCCTCCTCTCTGGAGAAGATGTGTTTATATCCCAGAGCAAAAGTCTCTTCTGGAGAGGAAGAAGGCAGACGTGTCACAATTTCAGTGTTCCCCTTTTACAGTGCAACCTCTACCATGCACAAGTACTATCTAGCCCTTGTTGTGTTGCTCAAAGGGGAGTTAGGGCACTGCGGAGATGCTTGCTAATAAATTGTCTTCTCTTATCCAGAGGCCTGCGGTTTCTGTTAATATGTAGTTTGGTAGAAGATAGTCCAGCTAACTTGTTAACTGAAAAGTTGAATAACATTTCAATAGAGATCTTGATGTGATGGGATCCATTCCTTAGGGAGGAAAAGAAAAAAACAAAAAACAAAAGCATGTGTGCAATTTCTGGTATGTTCCAGTAGGAATTTCGCAGCATCAATCCTAAGGGTTTTGAAACTAGACAATGCCATGTACCTATAGCAGAGAATTAAACACCGTTTTAAAAAGACAGCTTCTGGGTTGCTCTTTAGCCCTAACAGAGATGAAGATTGTATGGCTGACTGGCATGAACAATATAAGAGCATAACATTTTAATAAGAATACAGAAGGCTAAGTTTAAAAGTGACAGCGAAGAGCACAGGACATGCAGATGCTGCCCCTCCACCCTGAGAGAGAAGAAAAGGGGAATGTGCAGCTCTGCTTGAAAGAAGAAAAGGTTAACACAGGTCTTCTAGGAAAAACAAGATGTCACTTAAATCCAAGGTACACAAAATACTTTTTGAAGAGTTTTGGGATCTGGAGTCCATTACTAATGGAATTGATAGACTCAGGGAAGAAGGAGTTTAGGAGGACTGGAAGAGAGAACATGGGTCAAGAAACAAAAACAGCAAGTGGTATTGATATGAGAATAAGAAAAAGCACCACTGATATAGGAAGATGACCGGGAAGTAGGAGGAGGCGACTTTTCAACCTGTACCCTAAAGTGAGCTGATTACCTACCAAAGAACTCCGATCAACCATGAAATCAACCTGAGATCAGAATTATACATGTCTGGATCTATATAGGGGCAGAAGACGCCAGTGGGCAGGTAAAGAGGAGTGGGAACTTCGGACTGATATCAGAAGATAAAGAAAAAGGGGAGGGAGCCACCAGAGGTGGCCAATTGGAAAGTATTACCCCTAATATGAGAGTGCCCTGCATTTGCGGACCAGCATTAACTTGGAGACTGGTTGAAAGCACTCAAAAAGAGCAAAGGATCATGGGGGGGTGGGGGGTGGGGGGGAAATTGTGGGAATCGGGGTGGCTAGGGACAGGGCTTAAGTCCCCGGTCCCAGGACATCCTCCCCTGGTGCTGAGCCAGAGAGAGTGCAGCGGAGAAACCAGCTCTTGGTCCCTGCACTGCCAGTGCACCCGAGAATGCATGGGGTCCGGCTCCTGTGAGGGGCTGGGAACCTCACCAGAGGGCAGAACACCGAGCCATGCTACAGAGCCTGAGACACGCGCACCCCACACTCTCCCCTGAAAGAGGCGCAGGAAGGCCCACCCGGCCCTCTTAGACCCGTGCCATTGTTTCAGAGCCTGAGACACTTGCCCCAAACTCTCCCCCGAGAGAGGTGCACACAAGCCCGGTGCTCTTAGATCCAGAAACACCAGGCACTCCCAGCCCGGGCCAGCAGGAAAATCTCAGTGTATGATCGCTGCTTGGAACCTCTCTGGCAATCTTGAGCTGCCCAGACAGCCACCGCTGCCGTGGTTTTGGGTACAAGCAGGATGTCATGCGTCCCCAGGGACCGCGACTCGGAACCTGCTCTGCCAGCGGCCAAGGGGGAATCTATATGGGCTCTGCAGCCAGACTGAGGCTTCTCTCTGAGAGGGAGGTCAGGGTACAGTTTGCTTTTCTCTAAACCTACAAAAACCATCAAAAGTGGTCAAGAGAAAAAAAAAAAAAAGTGAACAAACATAAAAACCTCCAGAGAACAAAAGCCTGAAAAAAAAAACAGTTTCCTCAGAGTCCCCCTGAGGACTTAACTCAGGGAACATCATTGACTGAAAACCCACGTGGCAGGCCCCTCCCCCAGAAAACCAACCAGGAAAGAAAAAAAAAAAAAAAAGACTACAGGAGAACAACCACCACTACTTCATAGGACAACTTTTATTTTTAACTCGTTCCCACTATTCTGGCTTTTTTTTTTTTTTTAAATATAGGTAATTTTTTAACCTATTTACCATCACAGTGAGATGTCCAGTACATCAAATTCCATAATAACCTTCTAACCTAAACTTCTTGATACATACACCTGTGTTTTTCTTTTGCATTTCTATTTTTTATATTTCTTTGTTTTTAATTTTAGTTTAGTTTAGTCTAGTTTATTCCTTTTTTATTTTTATTTTCTAATATTCATGTAGAGTTAAACTTCAAGGTAATCCCCTTTCCCCAATCAATACTACTCCTATAGGTAAAGCAATTTTAATCCCCCTTTATCTTAGGAAAGTTGAATCCTTTAACAAAGATATCAAGATACATACATGTATCAAGATACATCCAGGAAGAATCAAAACAACCTTCCTCGCCCACACAGAGAATTTAGAACCACTCTCCCATCTTTTTCTTCCACCAGTGTTTCTATGTTTTTGTGTCTGTCCTGATAGTATATAAATCTTACACTTGGGGTTCTTTTTGATGAGGTTCTTCCTTTATTTGCTTATATATATTTTTTTTTCTCTTGTCATATACTTTTATCAGTCTTTTTGTTTGTCTGTTTTTGTTTGTATACTTCCTAAATCTTACCTGGGGGCCCATTTGGGCTGAACCTTCTCTTTTATCTTCCCTTTTTTTCCTGTCTCTCTCTCTCTCTCTTTTCTTTTTCTTTTCGTTTTTCTCTCATTTAGGTGGGGAATCCTGATTGCTCAGAAGTGTTCCAGGGTGCACCTTGACTGCACCATGGTCAATACATCCAGCTATGTCCATTCAGTCATCTCTCACCAAAATGACTAGGAGGAAGAATGCCCAACAGAAGAAAAATACAGAGGATGGGCCTTCTGCATCAGAGCTAATGGCTATCAACATAGACAATATGTTGGAAAGAGAATTCAGGCTAACATTATCCAGGCAATAGCTAGGTTGGAGAAAGCCGTGGATAACCAAACGGAATTGATTAGGGCCAAACTGAAAGTGACCAGGGATGATGTTCACAATGTTAGGGCAGAGCTGAAAGCTACCAGGAAAGAGGTTCACAATGCTCTCAATGAGTTCCAATATAATCTAAATTCTCTCAAAGCTAGGGTAACTGAGACATAAGATAGAATTAGTGGTCTGGAGGACAAACAGATAGAGAGAAAGGATCAGGAGGAAGCCTGGAACAAACAGTTTAGAAGCCACAAAAACAGAATCAGGGAAATAAATGATGACATGAAATGTTCCAACGTCAGAATTATTGGAATCCATGAAGGGAAGGAGAAAGAAAGAAGTCTAGAAGATATAGTGGAACAAGTTCTTCATGAAAATTTTCCCAATCTTGCAAATGGAACCAACGTTCATGTACTAGAGGCCGCATGGTCTCCACCCAAGATTACAGATTCCAAAAAAACATCAAGGCACCTGATAGTCAAATTGAGGAATCATAATTGTAGATATAATCTCTTGAAAGTCGCTAGGACAAAGAGGCTCCTTACTTACAGAGGAAAGCCCATCAGAGACCTGGCAAGGTCTCCCACAGAAACCTGGCAAGCCAGAAAGGGCTGGCAAGATATATTCAGGGCACTAAATGAGAAGAACATGCAGCCAAGAATACTTTAACCAGCAAGACTGACATTCAAAATGGATGGAGAGATAAAGAGTTTCCAAGACTGGCAAGGCTTAAAAGACTATGCAACCACCAAGATGACACCTCAGGAAATATTAAGGGGGGTTCTATAAAAGAGGAAAAATCCTAAGAATAGCATTGAACAGAAATACAGAGACAAACTACAGAAAGAAAGACTTCAAAGGTAACATGATGTCAATAAAAATATATCTATCAATAATCACTCTCAATGTGAATGGCCTAAATGTGTCCATAAAATGGCACAGGGTTGCAGATTGGATAAAACAACAGGACACATCCATATGTTGTCTACAAGAGACCCAATTTGAACCTAAAGATACACCCAGACTGAAAGTGAAGGGACAGAGAAGCATCTTTCATGCCAATGGGCCTCAAAAGAAGGCCAGGGTAGTGATTCTCATATCAGATAAATTAGACTTTAAAGACTGTAGTCAGAGATACAGAAGGACACTACATAATTCTTAAAGGGACTATTCACCAAGATGATCTAACAATTGTAAATATCTATGCCCCCAATATGGCAGCAGCCAATTACATAAGAAAACTGTTAATCAAGATAAAGAGTCATATTGATATGAATACATTAATAGTAGGAGATCTTAACATGCCTCTCTCAGAAATAAACAGATCATCAAAGCAGAAAATCAATAAAGAAACAAGAGCACTGAATGACATATTGGACCAGACGGACCTCATAGATATATACAGAACATTCCACCCTAAAACAACAGAATACTAATTCTTCTCAAGTGTACATGGAACCTTCTCCAGAACAGACCACATACTGGGTCACAGATCAGGACTCAACTGATACCAAAAGACTGAGATTATTCCCTGCATATTCTCAGATCACAATACTTTGAAACTGGAGCTTAATCACAAGGAAAAGTTCGGAAGGAACTCAAACACCTGGAAGCTAAAGACCACCTTGCTAAAGAATGCTTGGATCAACCAGGAGATCAAAGAAGAAATTAAACAATTCATGGAAACCAACGAGAATGAAGACACTTCAGTCCAAAACCTATGGGATACAGCAAAGGCGATCCTAAGGGGGAAATACATAGCCATCCAAGCCTCCCTCAAAAAAATTGAAAAATTCAGTACACACTAGCTGTCTCTACACCTTAAAGAACTAGAGAATCAACAACAAATCAAACCAACTCCACACTTAAGAAGGGAAATAACCAAGAATAGAGCTGAGATCAATGAGGTAGAAACCAGAGATACAGTAGAACATATTAATGAAACTAGAAGCTGGTTTTTTGAAAGAATCAATAAAATCAATAAACCATTGGCCACACTAATCCAAAAGAAAAGAGAGAAAGCCCAAATTAATAAAATTATGAATGAAAAGGGAGAGATCACAACTAACACCAAGGAAGTAGAAACAATCATCAGAAGTTATTATCAACAGCTATATGCCAATAAGCTAAGCAACCTAGATGAAATGGATGCATTCCTGGAAAACTATAAACTCCCAAAACTGAACCAAGAATAAATTGACAACCTGAATAGACTGATATCTAGTAACGAGATTGAAGCAGTGATCAAAAACCTCCCAAAAAACAAGAGCCCAGGACCTGACGGATTCCCTGGGGAATTATACCAAACTTTCAAAGAAGAAATAACACCTATTCTCCTGAAGCTGTTTCAAAAAATTGAAGCAGAAGGAAAATTTCTAGACTCTTTCTATGAAGCTAGCATTACCCTGATCCCCAAACCAGGCAAAGACCCTACCAAAAAGGAGAATTTCAGACCAATATCACTGATGAATATGGATGCTAAGATTCTCAACAAGATCCTAGCAAACAGGATCCAACAGCACATTAAAAAAATTATCCACCATGACCAGGTGGGATTCATCCCTTGGCTACAAGGATGGTTCAACATTCGCAAATCAATCAATGTGATAGAACAAATCAGTAAGAGAAGAAAGAAGAACCACATATGGTCTTTCAATTGATACAGAAAAAGCATTTGACAAAATCCAGAATCCATTCCTATTTAAAACGTTTCAAAGTATAGGGATAGAGGGAACATTCCTGAACTTCATAAAAATCTATCTATGAAAGACCCACAGCAAATATCCTCAATGGGAAAAAGCTTGCAGCCCTCCCGCTGAGATCAGGAACACGATAAGGATGCCCACTCTCACCACTCTTGTTCAACATAATATTAGAAGTCCTAGCAAAGCAATCAGACAACAAAGAGAAATAAAAGGTATCCAAATTGGCAAGGAAAAAGTCAAACTCTCTTCACAGATGACATGATACTTTATATGGAAAATCCAAAATACTCCACCCCCAAACTACTAGAACTCATACAGCAATTCAGCAACGTGGCAGGATACAAAGTCAATGTGCAGAAATCAATGATTTTCTTATACACTAACAATGAAAATACAGAAAGGGAAATTAGAGAATCGATTCCATTTACTATAGCACCAAGAACCATAAGATACCTAGGAATAAACCTAACCAAAGAGGTAAAGGATCTGTACTCGAGGAACTACAGAACACTCATGAAAGAAATTGAAGAAGACACAAAAAGATGGAAGACAATTCCATTCTCTTGGTTCGGAAGAATAAACATTGTTAAAATGTCTATACTGCCTAGAGCAATCTATACTTTTAATGCCATACCGATCAAAATTCCACCGGTATTTTTCAAAGAGCTGGAGCAAATAATCCAAAAATTTGTATGGAATCAGAAGAGACCCCAAATCGCTAAGGAAATGTTGAAAAAGAAAAATAAAACTGGGGGCATCACGTTACCTGATTTCAAGCTTTACTACAAAGTTTGTGATCACCAAGACAGCATGGTACTGGCATAAAAACAGACACATAGACCAGTGGAACAGAATAGAGAGTCCAGATATGGACACTCAACTCTATGGTCAAATAATCTTCGACAAAACAGGAAAAAATATACAGTGGAAAAAAGACAGTCTCTTCAACAAATGGTGCTGGGAAAACTCGACAGCTATATGTAGAAAAATGAAATTCGACCATTCTCTTACATTGTACACAAAGATAAACTCAAAATGGATAAAAGGCGTGAGACAGGAATCCATCAGAACCCTAGAGGAGAACATAGGCAGTAACCTCTTCAATATCAGTGACAGCAACTACTTTCAAGCTATGCCTCCAAAGGCAAAGGAAATAAAAACGAAAATAAACTTTTGGGACTTCATCAAAATCAAAAGCTTCTGCACAGCAAAGGAAACAGTCAACAAAACAAAGAGGCAACCCATGGAATGGAAGAAGATATTTGCAAATGACAGTACAGACAAAAGGTTGATAATCAGGATCTATAAAGAACTCCTGAAACTCAACACACACAAAACAATCATAAAAAAATGGGCAGAAGATATGAACAGAAACTTCCCCAATGAAGACATACAAATGGCTATCAGACATGATGTTCATCATCACTAGCCATCAGGGAGATTCAAATTAAAACCACATTGAGATACCACTTTACACCAATTAGAATGGCAAAAATTAGCAAGACAGGAAATAACATGTGCTGGAGGGGATGTGGAGAAAGGGGAACCCTCTTACACTGTTGGTGGGAATGCAAGTTGGTGCAGCCACTTTGGAAAACAGTGTGGAGATTCCTCAAGAAATTAAAAATAGAGCTTCCCTATGACCCTGCAATTGCACTCCTGGGTATTTACCCCAAAGATACAGATGTAGTGAAAAGAAGGGTCATCTGTACCCCAATGTTCATAGCAGCAATGGCCACAGTTGCCAAACTGTTGAAAGAACCAAGATGCCCTTCAACGGACGAATGGATAAGGAAGATGTGGTCCATATACACTATGGAGTATTATGCCTCCATCAGAAAGGATGAATACCCAACTTTTGTAGCAACATGGATGGGACTGGAAGAGATTATGCTGAGTGAAATAAGTCAAGCAGAGTCAATTATCATATGGTTTCACTTATTTGTGGAGCATAACAAATAGCATGGAGGACAAGGGGAGTTAGAGAGGAGAAGGGAGTTGAAGGAAATTGGAAGGGGAAGTGAACCATGAGAGACTATGGACTCTGAAAAACAATCTGAAAGGTTTGAAGGGGCGGGAGGTGGGAGGTTGGGGGAACCAGGTAGTGGGTATTGGAGAGGGCACGGATTGCATGGAGCACTGGGTGTGGTGCAAAAACAATAAATACTGTTACACTGAAAATAAATTAAAAAATTAAAAATAAATAAAAAGAAAAAAAGAAAAAGCACCACTTACCCAAGAATCTATACTTAAGTGATGGCTGAAAAAAAAAGAATATGAAGCAGGTTGATCTTGGGTCCCACAGGCAAGTGCATGATAGCGAATGACAGGCATTTGGTCAACATGATGGTTCATTTTATGCGGCATCTTGACTAACTTAAGAGATGCCCAGATAGCTGGTAAAACAGTATTTCTGGGTTTGTCTGTGAGGGTGTATCCAGAAGAGATTAGCAACTAAATCAGCTTGAGTAAAGAAGAGCCATCTTTACCAAAGTGGTCTGACGTTATCCAATCCTTTGAGGTCCCCCCCCGCAAAAAAAAAAAAAAAGGCCATTAAAGTGTAAATTATTGTTCCTTTTCTGAGCTGGCACACCATCTTCTCCTGCCCTCAAGCAGTGAAGATCCCTGTGTCTGGCGTTCAGACTCTGGAATTTACACCAGCATCCCCCTGGCTTTCAGGCCTCTGGCCTCAGGCAGGGCGCTGACACCATTGGGTCCCCTGGTTCTCAGGCCTGAATTATGCCACCAGCTTTCCTGGTCCTCCAGCTGATGACCGACTGTAGGATTTCTCATCCTCCATAACTGAGATAATAAATCATAATCTCCTCTCACAATCTCCATAAAAAATCTTTTATATTATCTCTATATATCCTGTCAGTTCTGTTCCTCTGGACAACCCTAACTAATTAATACAGTCACCTTGGGACTGAACAGTCACCAGAACTGAAGGCTGAGCAATGAGAGCCTCACTACAGAGGGAAGTGAGTGTTGTTGTTGTTGTTGTTGTTTTAATTAAATTGATTTATTTATTTTCAGAAAAACAGTATTCATTATTTTTTCACCACACCCGCTGCAATCTGAGGGGTTTGAAGTGGTGGGGGTGCTGGGAGGTTGGGGTACCAGGTGGTGGGTATTATAGAGGGGAGGTGAGTTTTAAAAGGCCAGTGACTAACAACAGTGACAAGGACATTGGAGGGAGGCATTCCTCTTCTCCCTGAGATGGATAAGAACCTAGCTGTATTCTTTTTGCCCAAACATGACTATTTTCAGAGAGAACTGTTGAAACTCTAGAAGGCTGCCAGGCCCACAATTCCCTTTAAAGTACAAAAGATTCTGTCTTGAGCCAGTGTGAGGAAAGCAAACAAAGCTGAACCAATTAGACAAAGTGCTATAATAACCACCGGTAGGTGAAAACGCAGAGGCTACTGTGGGTGATAAGGAAGCTAACCCAATGAGATTCTTGGGGAAGCTTGAGAGCTCACACAGGGATAGATAGGACAATGTCACTGGCACTTGTGCTATAGTCCCACTGATGCTAAGCTCTTCTCCTAGGTCTCCCTGACGCTCACTCTCTTAGAGGATCCAATGCCTGAGAACGGGGCATGTGCTAAGACTCACACACCATACCCTATTTCACCGTGTGCCCACCTGCTCTAGAAAGAAACCTGTGGCATTTTTTCTCATTAGTAAAATTACGGCACAAGAGCTAATATTTTCTGAGGGCTTAAAATATGCCAAGCACTGGGCTGTGTTTGTTTAAGGCTTTATCGTCTTTTATACTTAAATGATTTGTTTGGTACCCTTATTAATCTTAATGTCACAGAACGGAAACCAAGGTTCAAAGAGGTTAAGTAAACAAGTCACATAAATGGTAACTTGTGAGACTTGATTTCAAACTCAGGTAGACAACCTCAGAGCCCATGTATTGCAACCACTAACCACACTGGATGGTATTTTCCCTTTCACTGTTTATATCTGTTTTCACTTGGGAATCTCTCTGTTAGGACAGCTGACTATATTTGTTGTAGACATAATATTATGTTTGCTCACCCAGGAATAAGTAAAGAGGCAAGACAGAAGTAACCAAATGAAAGAGACATTGGTTAATGTGAATGGAGTCAATTCATTTAGAACACAAATAATTTTTTGTTCAGAGGGGCAGAAACTAAAGAACAATTAACTATCATAGTTCAAACCTATAACACAGCACAGGTCAGATGCCACCTTGAACGCTTTTAGCCAAGTTGTAAAAAAGCTATAACTCCATTTTGGTACCATAGGTGCAAAATCTAAATTTTAATTCTTGATTTAATTCAATTAGCTTTTTAAAGATTTTTTTATTTCAGAGAGAGTGTGTGTGAATAGAGGGAGGGGAAGCGGGAGAGGGAGAGAATCTCCAGCAGATTCCTCACTGAGTGCAAGGCCTAACACAGGCTGAACGTCACAACCCTGAGATTATGACCTGAACTGAAGTCAAGTCAGTCGCTAAACTGATTGAGCCACCAAGGCGCCCCTCAATATCTTATATTCTATTAAAAAAATGGAACATTTAACACAGACATGTATTTTTTCAAAAATCAACTTCCCTATACTTTAACTATGTATGATGTATTTAGATCTCTAGGAATTCAGTGATTAATAGGCCAATTCACAATCAGATTTTTTCATGCACTAACTCCCTCTCTTTCCTCAGCCATGAAACCCAGACAGCATTTTATGAGGAATCCCAAGCTAGAAGGAGCAGCCACAAGTAAGTGTCCCACCTGCTAATCCCAGGTAAGGACTGTAGACCACATCGTTGACTGCTAAATAAAGTGGTATCAGATAATAACACTCCCAAGTCTTCTCTCTGAATATAAAACCTATTTTCTCATCTTTCAGTTCTCAAATTAAATGTTACTTCCTCGGGGTTCCTGCCTTGGCTCAGGTCATGATCCCAGAATCCTAGGATTGAGTCCCCGGCTGGCTCCCTGCCCAGCAGGGAGCCTGCTTCTCCCTCTCCTCCTTGCTTTCACTATCTCAGTCTGTGGCTCGCTCTCTCTCAAATAAATAAAGTCTTTTTTAATAAATAAATAAATAAATAAATAAATAAATAAATAAATGTTACTTCCTCAAAGAGGATTTTTTTAAACTCTCAGAGTCAATTAAACTCCCCTTTTCTATGTTATGATAATACTCTGTGGATTCCCTCCATAATGCATATGGAGAGAAATATGTAACTATTTGTATAATTGCTCATTAAAATTCTGTTCTCTGTCCCCTATGGGGGTTAGGAGGTGTTCCTTTTTGGTATCTCTATGTCCCTAATATTTTAATTCCAATGTTTCATAGATATTCAATACATATTTGTTGTGTAGATCAATTGTTACTCCAATTACACCAATATTACGTCTAAGGAGCTGAGAATCCGTAGATGCTCAGAAAGACTTTGGTGTTTGCTCCCATAGGAGACTGAAAGGGTGATGGTAGAAGACTGAACAGTATCATTTTTCATTTTTCATTTTAATTTTCTTAGTTAAATGTATGGTGGGGTTTTTTTGTTTGTTTGTTGTTTCTTGTTTTGTTTTACATAAATAAGTAACTCACCTGAGCAGATTTTCTCATAAAATTATCTTTCTTCCTTTGGAACATACAAATGAGTCTTTTCAAAATTCCCTTGCTTTTTTCTCTGCTGTGCTCTAACATCATTTATCATTCAGAGAAGGAAGCTATGGTATAAAAGATGCGGCAGGGGAGGGATTCCAGATAACAAACTTAATCTTAACTAAATGGAAGATGGGCTGGGTGACCTCGACATGGAAAGGTTTCAAATCTTCCTAGATCCGTGGTTCTACAAAGCTGCATAAGCAAAATTTTCCTGATGGAAACAGACACATATATACACAGTGATGTGTGTGGTGCGACTTAATGTCACATGAAGTGATAAGAAAGATGGAGATTTTTTGCAGGGACAGCACGCTACAGTAGAAAGAATGAGGGCTGTGATATCAACATAACTTGCACTTGATTCTTTCACTTTTAGCTGGGCCTCTAAAGTAGCCTATAATTAGAATTAAATGAAATGAAGCATATAAAACACAGCATATATTAAGCTCTCAAAAATTGTAATCCCTTTATCTGTAAATATTAAAGAATGAAATCCATAGCTAGCTGGTATAGGTCTTAATTGAATAAATGTAAATAATAAATTGAATAAATGTTTAATTGAATAAACGTTCTGGTTATAATATCTTACTGTATTTTTATTCAGATGTTACCTTTGGAGGAAACCGAGTAAGGAGTCAATGGGATAGCTCCATGTTTCTTGCAACTCATGTGAATCCACAATTACTTTAACACAAAAAGTTTCATTTTAAAAAGTCTATAGTGAGAAGAAGGAGAACCTCAGTTCATAATATAGTGGTACAGCTGAGAGAAATTTTAAAAATTCAATTATTCATTTGCCATTATGTTACAAATCTCATAAAGGAGTCATTCCACAAATGATGGAAGCCTATTGCAGTTAAGTGACTTAGACAACACATAGCTAGTTGTTGACAGAGCCAGCAAAACATGTTGTATCCTAGTCCTGGCTGGTTTTATCACCCAAATCGAAGTAACTTTTGAAGAGGAGTCCTTGATATCCAAGCATTCTTTACTGCTCTTTACAACTCTGGGGTGGTTGTATTTCTATCTATAGCCTTTTATAAAGATGACTATTTTTTTCTGAACAATCTTTGTGATTCTTAGTACTAATACAGAATTTTACAAAATGATTTTATTTTGTACTTTAAGAAAGCTTCTTTTAGCAAATAATCTTGAAATTCGGGAGACAAGCTTGAATAACTAACTTTAAGGATTTCTGGTGTCCATTTTCTGTTGCTGCTCTTAGAAAGAAATGCCTTTTAAAGGTCATATGCATTGAGTCTTACTGTCTACAGGATAAAAATAATGATATAGCTACTAACATATCCATACTTTCATCTGTTGAAATATGATGAATGGGAGAAATTCAACATTTTCAAAAAGAACACATTAGCTGAACTAATTTTAACACTTAATTTGAAACATCATTCAGGGTTAAGAAGGGCTTTTTGTAATGTCTTAGAATAAGCCACCTTCCCTCAAAGCCCTTATTTCTTTGGCTCTCTTTCTTTAATTTTGCCATTGTTTTTAGTCATATTGGTTACATCTAGATATAAACATCTCAGAAAAGCAATGTTTTACATTGCTTCCCAACAGAAGACTAGCTGAAATCAACAACCTGAGGTGATAAAACAGGATAATTAAATTTTGTGGAAAGAAACATTAAGCCCTTATAAGGAAAGGATGGTCTTTATGGATCATTGTGATGGGAACCTAACGCAGAGGCACATCTGAGCTAAAGGTAAAAGGTGGTGGGGGGCAGTAAATCAAAACTGGGAGAGAGGTATTGAAAAGGCTTTAGAGAACGACATCTTAGAAATACATTATTGTCATGTTTACAGGAAAATGAAAGTCTTCACAAATGTTAGGTGTGAATCTTGTAAAAAACATACTAAAATTATTAAAATTAACATGGAAAGGGATGGGGTGGTGAGGTACAGGATATAAATGTTTTCTCATCAGAAATTGTGTGTATTAAAGGAGAACAGGATACATTTTTTTTTTGATGCCTCACAACTATATGCTCTGATGTTATGATGAAATCTCTTTTTTCCACTAACTGATTTAAGGTCCCAGATGAAATAATTTAGGTACACTCTTCACTTCTACAAAAATAATCACTCACATTTCTTTTCCATTATTTTGGCTGTGTATTAGAATAGCCCTGCAAAAGTGGTTTTGTTATCCTGAACCCTCAAGAGAGGAATCAGGCTAACAGAATACATAAAATTCAGAATTGAAAAACTACATGGTATTTCATACTACTGCTGTTTTGGTATAGCTATAATCAAGCCTCTGATTGAATTCTATTTGAATTCACTGTCTTTAGTACTGTATCAGAAAATATGAAAGCATTCTTTGACATTTTTTCTCAAGTATGCACAATTCCTTACATTGAATATTCCACATATAAATGAAACAATGTTTGAAGACAAGTGATGTATGATACTCATCATAATTTCTTAGCATGTGTGGCAATGTATACGTAACACCATTTCCCTGATATGGAGGAAGTCTCTATGATGGTGGAAAATACTTAGGGCATTGCTTTCACCACTACCTGGTTTCTATAAACTCTCTTTCTCTCTCTCTTTATTTTAATCATTAAAGGAATAAAATCCTAATGCTACAGAAAAAAAAAAAGGCAAAATATGATAGTCTTTTTAAATTTTTAACTCCATGTAAGGTTGACCATTTTATCATTATAAAAATTTACTGGGTATCCTTAAGAGCCTATTTCCTTCTAGTTACAAATACCCACAGATCACACACACAAGCAAATGCATGCACAAACACACACTATATCATACTACTCATACTGTTTTGTGACTTACTTTTTAGCTAATAGGCTATATGTTAGATAGATGTTTTTAAGATCATTTTACTTATTTAAGAGAGAGACAGAGACAGAAAAAGAGAGAGAGAAAAGGAGCAAGGGGAGGGGCAGAGGGAGAAAAAGACTGCAATTATAAACATGTTTTATATCCATGCTAATACAGTAATCTCTAGTTATATTTAGATATTAAGCACCTGAAATTTGGCTACCAAATTAGGAAATCAAAGACCAAATTTCATTTAATTTAAATTATTTTAAATTTAAAATGCCACATGTTAGTGTCTACATATTGAACAGTGAAGTTATACACAAAATGAGATCTGATTTAGTTTGTATTTTCCTGTTTATTCACAAAGTTGATCGTCTTTCGCACTTTTAAAGTGATTTGTCACTCTAAACTATTTATCTGATAATTTGTATACTTTGCTATTTTCTATTGTGTTGTCTTCATCATGATTTATAAATAACATTTCTATTGTATGCTTATTTCTATTGGATGTTCAAATAACATTTAATCTACTGTATAGATTTGTTCCTGTATATTTTGTTCCAAGTTTTTACTTATTCACACATATTTTATATACTAGGCACTATCATGAATTATCCATTTTTTCCCAGTATAGTGTCTCACTGGTAAGGACTATTATATATGAAAACTGTTGAGTTTTATGTATTTATTTTGTATCTTCTCACTTATCAATGAGTACTAATATTTGGTGATTTCACTAAAAGTTTTTACTCTTAACTTATTTTCTCTTTTTGCTTTTTTTTCTTACTTCTTCCCCTCTAGGAATCCCATTTTGTGCATGTCCGTAGGCTTAATGCTGTCCCACATGTCTCTTTGTTTCTCTTTATTTTATTTCTTGTTTTTTAGATTAAATCATCTCAAAAGATCTATCTTAAATTCCACTCCTTTCTTTTGCTACTTCAAATCTTTTGTTCAGTACCTCCAGTAAATTTTTCTTAATATTTTACTTTTTAAGTGAAATATTTCTATTTAATTCTTTTTTCATGTTTCTATTTATTCTTTGTTTGAAATATAATTCTCATACTTTCCTCTAATTCTTTATATATGCAAACCTTTGGTTCTTAAAGGTATTTATAAAGCTGATTAATAATCTTTATCTACTAAGTTCTACCTCTGGCCTTTCCTCAGTTTCTATTGACTAGTTTCTTCTATTGACAGTTTCTTCCCTGTATACAGGGGGTACTTTTTGTGTGTGTGTGCCTTGTGATGCCTTATTGAAAAAACATACATTTAAAGTAACTTTGGCAACTCTGGAAATCAAATGAAAATTAGATCCCTTCACTTTCCTGGGTTTGTTGCTATTGCAGCTTATTACTGGTGGTTCTATTTGTATGGTTTTCCTTTTATTTTTGACTTTTCCAAACTAATTCAGTTGATCTGTGTCTGCTATATGCAGCCACTTAAGTACTTCTTTGGGTAGTTTGGTCATGAATTAATGATTAGACAGAGGTTTTCTCCAGTGTCTTGCACAACTAAGTCTCATAGACAGTGAGGTACTCTGTGTTTGTCTTGCACATCTTCTACACTCTAGCAGATAATTTACAACTCTGCTTTAGCCTTCAATTATTGCTTAATGCATACTCTAGGTCAATCATAGATGAGAGAATTGGGTCATCTTAGCTGTTTCTTAGACATGATCACAGTCCTGTACATATATGTGGTCTTCTAAATTACCCAACTTTTCTAACACACCCAATCAAACACACAGAGTCAGACAGAGGAATATGTTCCAAATGAAAGAACAGAACAAAACCACAGCAAGTGACCTAAGCAAAACAGATATAACTAATATGTCTGACAAAGTATTTAAATAATTATATTTGAGAAAAGAGTGGAAGACATCAGCGAGACCTTTAACAAAGAGATAAAAAAGAAACAGAGACAAAGAACACAATAATTGAAATTAAAATTACACTAGATGTAATAAATAGTTAGAAGAAGCAGAAGACTGAATCAACAAACTGGAGGACAGCATAATGGAAAGAAATCAAGCTGAGCAGGTGACAGGAAAAAAAAGTACGCAAAGTGAGAATGGACTTCAGGAACTCATAGGTTCCATCAAGCATAATAACATTTGCATTTTAGGAATCTCAGAAAAATAAGAAAAGGAAAAAAGAGTCAGAAAATTTATTTGAAGAAATAATAGCTGAAAACTTTCCTAATCTGGGAAAGAAAACATATCCAGATCCAGGAGTCACAGAAATACCCCCCAAAAAATCAACCCAAGGCCACCAAGTTTATTTTTTTACAATAAAACAAGTAGTTTTATTAACTACAGCAAGACATATAGTTAATAAAATGGAGAAGAGTAGTGATAAAGAGAAAAAAACACAGTTATATATAAGGGAAGCCCCATGAAAATATCAGCAGATGTTCAGTATAAACGTAGCATATCAGAAAGGGATGGCACAATATATTCAAAGTTCTAATTAGGACAAATCTGCAGCTAATAATATTCTATCCAGCAAGACTATCATTCAGTTTAGAAGGAGAAAGAAAGAGTTTCTCAAACAAAAGCTAAAGTACTTCATGACCATGAAACCATTCCTGCAAGAACTGTTAAGGGGGACTCTGAGTAGAAAGGAAAGACTATAAGTAAGAGTAAGAAAAGTAGGAAACACGAAAGCAGTAAAAATAAGTATATCTGTAAAAATCAATCAATGGATTCACAAAATAAAGGGATGTAAAATATGACATCATATACCTAGAATATTAGGAGAGAGGGGAGAAAAATGATTTCAAACTTAAGTGACCATCAACTTAATACAGACTGCTATATGAAGAAGACATTATATATGAACCTAATGGTAACCACAAATCAAAAATCAGTGATACGTATGCAAAAAAATGAAGAGAAAGAAATCCAAGTTTGTCACTAAAGAAAGCCAGCAAACTGTGGAAGAGAGCAAGAGAAGAAAGAATTGGAGAATTACAGAAGCTACCACAAAGCAAATACCAAAATTGCAGTAAGTACATTCCTATCAATAATTACTTTGAATGTAAATGGATTAAATGCTCCAGTCAAAAGACAAAAGATGATGGAATGTATACACACACACACACACACACACACAAACAAACAACAAAAACAAAAACAAAAACCAAGACCCCACTATAGGCGGCCTACAAGAGAGTCAGACAAAATAGACCTTAAAACAAAAATTGTCACAAGAGATAGAGACACTATATAATCATAGGGGGATAATCCAACAATAAGATATATAATATATAATAATTTTAACTATTTATATATCTAACATGTGGGCACCCAAACAGATAAAACAGTTAATAATAAGGAACTAATTAGTAGTAATATAATAATAGTAGGGGACTTTAACACCCCACATACATCAATGGACAGATCATTCAAACTGAAAATCAGCAAGGAAACAGTGACCTTGAATGAAATACTGGACCAATGGATTTAACAGATACAGTCAGAATATTCTACCCTAAAACAGCAGAATACACATTCTTTTCAAGGGCATAGGGAACATTTCCAGGATAAATCACATATTAGGTCATAAAACAAGTCTCAACAAATTTTTAAAAAATGCAAGTAGGTTTAAAGGGAACATACCTCAACATAACTAAATCCTTAAACAAAAAAATCTCCTGCTAACTTCATCCTCAGTGGGATTATCAGCTTCATATGGTATTTCCACCTCAGGAAGCCATAATTTGAAATAACTATCAATGATTGTTTTAGATGGGTACCTGGGAATATGGCTAGATAAACGCTGAGCTTTTCAGGTAGCTTCCCAATAATATGGGTAGGGATTTGAGGGGAGTTCCAATCCCCTACCTCCCCCTCCATTGACTTCTCTGCCAGGGGTTTTCACAGCTACAGTGGCTGCAGTTGCAAAGCTGTTGGTTTTTAAGGCTATCCCAGAGCTGGTGAAAGTGAATGAGTATAAAGCATTTAAAACACCATAAAGTTCACAGTTTTACCGACACACAGATGCATATAGCAGCTTTATGTTTAGTTTTGTAACTTGGAAACAACCCAGGTGTTCTCCAATGGATAAAGTGGCCCATCCAGACAATAAAACACTATTCAGTGTTAAAGCAGGACAGGTAGGGAAAGATGAAAAGGAAAGAAAGAAAAGAAAGAGAGAAAGTATCTATTAAGCCATGAAAAGATATGGAGGTAATTTGAACGCATATTACAAGTGAAAGAAGTCAATCTGAAAAAGCTACTTGTGGTGTGATTCTATATGACATGTTGGAAAAGGCACCACTATGAGAAAGTAAAATTGTCAGTGATTGCCAGACTTTGGGAAGGAGGAAGGATGAATGGATCGACCACTGAGGATTTTTAGAGAAGTGAAAATATTCTGTATTATACTATAATGGTGTATACATCATGTCATTGCACATTTGATCAAACCCCTAGAAGGTACAACCTAAAGGGAACCCTGATGTAGATCAGGGATTTAGGAGGATAATAATGTATCAACATAGGTTCATAAATTGTAACAAGTGTACCTCTCTGGTGGACATATTGATGATATTGATGATGGGGAGGCTATGCAAGTGAAGGCAAGGGGTACATGGAAACTTTCTGCACTTCTCAATTTTGTTCTAAATCTAAAACAAATAGTCTTAAGTACAAAAAAAATGATTAATGGCTAAAATAGATATTTTATTTTGATGAAATATGAAATAATTATGGCATTCGTGTTATAAACAACATGCTTTTGAAATAGAAAGATGAAGAGGGAGAAATAAAGCCACAATGGTCCAAGCTTACCATACCACTCTCAAAATTAATTATGAACAGACTAACATTATACGGTGTTAGAGTATAATATTATAATACAGCTAGGTTTCAGAAATCTTTATATCTGACAAAAATGTAATTTACATTCTTTTTAAAGTCTTATAGAACAATTACAAAAATCTCTTCAGCTACAAAGAAAATCTCAAAAATTCTCCCAAGTAGAATTTCAATGCATTTCATTTTCTGAGTACAATAAGACTCTAATTTAATGGGGAAAAGACAGACAAAGTAGTAAAACAAACCCACCTAGTTTGAAATAAACACTCTTCTAAATAACTTTTAGGCTAAGGAGAAAATCAGAGCTAAAAACAAAAATTTTAAAAGCTATGATATTTTATCTTTTCAAATAGCTACTATTCTTTTTTAGATACGTTAATTTTTTAGCATTTTCTGAGGATACAAATTTCAAACAAAATTTTTTCTTTTCAGAGCTCCTCTTTCTTAAAAGCAGATTTTGACAGCATAAAATATTATAACATGTATAATCACATTTCCCAGAGGCAACTCCTTTTTCTACTTCTATTTTGTGCTATTCAGGTGGTTGTCTCTTAAACTCTGAATAAACTAATTATATCTCTATTTTGTGGATTAACAATTTCAGATTTTGTGTATTGTTTCCTCCCTTTGAAAGATCAGGATTTGCTCACATTACTCATCCTGTCTTTTTGCCTTTGTCATTTTTATACTAGATATTTTACACTAGATATTTTTAACTCCTCTGTGGTTACCTTAGTAATTTTAAATAAAGCTTATCTTTCTTTTGGCAAAAAATGACTTAGACAAGGATCTGAGCTACCCACTGTATAATGGGAGGATATTATTGATCCCACCATTTAATTTTCTTCTCATCTCCAACTTCCATGTAGATACTTTCATTATCATGTCAAAAAGAAAACATTACTTTGTGTTATTAGTGTGCTTAGTCATAAGTTTGATCAAAGTGTTCAAAAGCAACAAACCATAGTTTCATTATTATGTCTATTTATGTACTATTCACTCCTGAATCAAGTAGTGTACTAAAATTCACTCTTTCTTCTCAATAGGCATAATGCAATGACCCCTATAACTCAGAAAACATCAAGTTTTCTGACCCCTATAACTCAGAAAACTCAAAGTTACAATCCAGTTGTGTTTCTCTTTTGCGTAATTGACTTTTTGTATGAATTTTTGGTGATCATTTCTTTTACTTCCTTATAAAGGAAGAACTAATTTGATTAATATTGGTGTAGGCACAGAGTTTTATTGACCTTATGTATATATGTTTTTTAAGGGTCTTCTTTCTTAAAAGACAAAAGAAAACTTATGAATTTGGGGGCTTTATTTTGGAACACTCAGGAGTTATCAAGCCAGTACACTGGCCCTCATCCCTGCAAAAAAAAAAAAAAAAAACAAAGGATTTGTATTTGTTTCTGCCATCTCGGGAACTACTGATTGGAGACCACTTCAAATTAAATTTTGATTTGAACTTTTTTGAGCCCCACAGGTTGTGAAATTCAAAACTCTACTGGAAAGTGTGGCTTCCACTTCTGCTGAAATCTCTGTATTGGCTGCCTTCTGATTGCTCTACTCAACTTTTTACCTTTGTGTGTCATTTAAGTGTAACTTAAAAGAGCTTAATTATGTCCTTTGTCTTTGAGCAAGGAATTTATCTAATCAATGTGTTAAAAGTTTTTACTGCCATCTTGTTATATTTTTTATCATTCATGTTTTGAATATTTTTTAAAATTTTTTAATTTTTTAATAAACATATAATGTATTATTAGCCCCAGGAGTACAGGGTTTGTGAATCGCCAGGTTTACACACTTCACAGCACTCACCATAGCACATACCCTCCCCAATGTCCATAACCCCACCACCCTCTCCCTACCATGTTTTGAATATTTTTTAAAAAGTTTTTCTGTATTTAACTTTGTTACATCTTCCTAATAAGTTGCAAATTCTATACCTTGTTTCTATTATTCTATTAGTTATTCTTAAATTTGAAACAAAATATTTCAATTCATTTTTCCATCAATGTCTAGGATTATTTGAATTTCCATAAATTATTAAAATTGCTTACTACATTGGATCATCTGCTTTATGAATTCTCTTTTAAGAATTATGTTTATAAAAAATAAAAAAAAATATATTAAAAAAAAAAAAAGAATTATGTTAAATTTTAGAGGGTCAGCCTCAGTAATTATTTAATTAAGTGAACATTTTTTTCTGGCTTTTTTGCTCATCCTTATTCCTTGAATCTAAAATTTTATTCCTCTTTGATTATAGTTATCTATTTCTGATAACATGTCCTCTAACATGTGTATGGCTGCCATCACTAGCTGAATAATGGCTAAAAAAACACAACCATGCTAAAGCCTTCCTTAAAATTCAGGACTATAAACCATAAGTGGGCTCTTAATGCTGATCTGTTACCATACTAGATTTCCCTATTCTACTCATTCCCCTGTTCCTCTAGATCAGTGCTACCCAAATGAAGCAGCCACTATCCACATGTGGGTATCTCAATTTCAATTTAACTAAAATTAAAGAAAAAAATACCTTGTTCCCAGCTGAATTGGCCATATTTCAAGTGCCCAATTACCATGTGGTGATAGCAGCCACACAGCTAATGAATGATGCCCCCCTCAAAATTATGCCCACATCCTAATCCTCAAAACCTGTGACTATGCTACTCTACAAGGCAAATGGAATTTTGCAGATGTGATCAAGTTGATATTGAGTTACGGATATTATCCTGCATTACCCTGGTGGGCTCAATATAATCAGAAGGATCCTTAAAAGCAGAATCAGGCAGCCGAAGAAAAGATCAGATTAATGAGAATGTGAGAAGGAATCAACAAGCCTCACTGGCTTAGATATTTCAGGAAGGGAGCAGAGCCAAAGAATGCAGGTGATCTCTACAAGCTAGGACAGGTGTATTCTCCATGAAAGCCTCCAGGAAGGAATTTAATCTGCCCACACCTTGATTTTAGACAAGGAGACTATGCTGGACTTCTAACCTACCAAACTGCAAGATACTAAATTTGTGTTGTTTAAGCCACCAAATTTGAGACAAGTTATTATGGTAGAATTACAAAACTAACACAGCTTCTATGTATGAAAGCGCAGGCATAAAACATTTCCACCATTGCAGGAAGCTGTTTTGGACAGCACTGATTTACATAATTTTAAATAATTGAAGTTTACTAAACAGAGCTTTCATTTACTTTTTGAAGTCTTCTCTTTTGTGTATATGCTCGTTTTGGGGGGATGATCTTCTCCAGTCTCATAACTTTGAATGACTATTTAAAAAATGTAATCCAAATTTATACCCCTAATTTGGACCCCTCTTCTGAATTTCCAGTGCAAACACATACATTCACACACACACACACACACACACACACAAGCAACTTGAAATTTTGACATCTCCAATGAGAGGTGTAATAGACAGCTCAGACATAGCATGCCCAAAATTGAATTGAATTCCTCCATTGTACTCTTCCTTTACTTACATCTTTCTCATTTCATTATTGAATATTACACTATTTTTAACTTATCAGGCAAAACAGGAGTCATTTTTGGCTCCTCATTTCTCTCACAACACTCGTAGTATATGAGTCTATCAGAAATCTTGTTCACTCTACCTATATATAAATATATCTTGGATCCAGTGATTTTATCGGTTCCATTGCTACCACACTGTTCTAAGCCACTATGATCTTTAGTCTTGAGTATTGTTAATCGTCCACTCTATTAGTTATGGTTCAGTGGAATAGCAGAGCCTATTTTGGGGTATTAATAGAAGCCAATTAGTTAGAAAAATGTTAGAATATCTGAAAGAACAGACAGAAGAGAAAGAACAGATAGAAGAGTCTATATAATCCAGACAATTATGACAGACAACAGCTACCCTACCCATAAAGTTAATTTTACCAGAACCCAAGATCCAAGATTACTCAAACAAAGCAGCTACCAGAGTGATCTGCCCAGCAGGAACTAGAGATGGTGCATGTGCATGGGTAGAGAATCAACCCAGAGATAATAAAAAGAGGGAGCAATACCCTGGTTTTCCTTTCTTTCTGCCTTTAACTTCATGACAGTGCTTCTCCTTGATCAAATTCCGATTTGAAACCTATTTGCAAAGAGGCCTGGGAAATATACGCTTCAAGGATTAGACCTCTAATATATACTTCTGATCAGAGGAAGGGCAAGGAACGGATATGGAAGAAAAGAGTGTAATTCCTAATTCATCCCCCAGCAGCTGTCTACTCTCCAACACATACCTTCTTTTCCCACAGAGCAGGCAAAGCGATCCTATTACAAATAAAAACAAACCATTTCAATTTTCTGCTCACAACTCTGTAATTGGGTTCTTATATATCAGAGCAAAAGTCAAACTCATTACAGCAGTCTACAGCTTCTTTATGGTCTGCCCTCAGCCCTGCCTTTTGCCTCTTTAACCTAATCTCCTTCTTTTCCCCCAACTCATATTTCTCCAGCCACAGCAATGAGCATGCTGTTTCTAGAGGGCACCAAGCCCACCTAACTCAGCCTCTCTGACAGCTCAGATTCTCTTCCCCTGATAGCCTCACGTGCCTCAAAATGTCATGTTTTCAGGCTGAAGAATGATCCTTGGTTATTACAGCAATGCATTGAGAACAGTTAACAGCTACTGCATTGTAAAAGAATGGACCTGGAAGATCTGTATAGTACCCACTGCTTTTACTGTTAATTTATGTTGATGCTCTTGATTCCTTTATTACATTAAACTATGCTAAGTTAACTCATCTTTGTTGTCTTCTTCGATGATTTGATATCTAATAAAAAAAACATTACATTATTATCAAGGTAATTGTAAAGAGAATTGAACAAACATGAAAATTCAAATGACACCTCAGAAGATTTTTGTTGTTGATGTTCAATACAGTTCATTTCATGGTTCAATTCAGCACAGTATCTTACTTGAACAAAATAATAATAGAAGAGAATGCAGTAGACTAAAGCAATAATTTCATTATTATACCAAAAACAAGTGCTATCTGAATGAATCATAATCTTGACAGATTTTCAACATGAAGAAGCTAATCTAGTAGAACAGTCTTGATTGTCTGAAGGTTTTTCTCTTATTTCAAGGAAATTTTTGTTAAATGCTGACTGAAGCATAGAGTTGCATGCTGCTATATTTTAGAAATATTTTGGGGTGCCTGAGTGGCTCAGTAGGTTAAGCCTCTGCCTTCGACTCAGGTCATGATCTCAGGATCCAGGGATCAAACCCCGCATCCCACTCTCTGCTCAGCAGGGAGCCTGTTCCCTCTTCCCCCTGCCTGCTGCTGTGCCTACTTGGGATCTCTCTCTCTCTCTCTTTCTCTGTGTGTATCAAATAAACAAAGAAATAAATAATCTTTAAAAAAAAAAAAAGAAATATTTCTTCTTTTCCCTCAATAAAACAGAAACAACAAAACAACATGATTTCGAAGTACAATCTGCTGACAAAGCAGAAATTAACATGTAGACACTTCTCTGCCTCATACCTGCCCCATATCACATAAGTAATCTCTTACCTGAATGCGATATTAGCTAAGTTGCTGCCCTCAGCTGAAATCAGTTTTTCCAGGGTTGATCTGCAGTCAATCTTCCTGGCCAATGGCAAAGCATGGTAGTTTGCAAAAACGACCACAGTCTGGAGTGTGTATAGATGCCTCAGTCCGTTAAACATCTGCCTTCCCGCTCAGGTCATGGTCTCAGGGTCCTCGAATGGAGCCAGGGGCTGGCTCTCTGCTCAGTGGGGAGTCTGCTTATTCCTCTCCCTTTGCTGCTCCCCTTGTTTTTGCTCACACACACTTTCTCTCAAGCAAATAAATAAATAAAATCTTAAAGGATAAAAAAAGTGACCACAATCCTCGCTATTGTATCCATGCCCTTTTCATTTTTTTTTTTTTAAGATTTATTTATTTATTTATTTGACAGAGAGAGATCACAGTAGGAGAGAGGAAGGGAAGCAGGCGCCCTGCTGAGCAGAGAGCCCGATGTGGGACTCGATCCCAGGACCCTGAGATCATGACCTGAGCCGAAGGCAGCAGCTTAACCCACTGAGCCACCCAGGCGCCCCTCCATGCCCTTTTCAATGTGATTTTCAGCTCCTCCCCTCAAAAGGTGGAGGCTGTTTTCTCATCTGTATACCAGGCCTGGCCTGTGAAGAGAATGTGATAGGAATGAGAGTGTGCCCTGTCCAAGCTTACTTACATCTCCTGAGGCCTTGTACATAACTATATCTTTCAGAATTCTGTCACATCCATGTGTACAAGACCAGGCTACCCGGCTGAAGGCGAGAAATGCCCACATGAAGATAGAAGCTGTCCCTGCTGAGGCAATCATGGACAACCAGCCCCCAACCAACCCAGCAGCAGACCGTTCCCACGTAATTAGCCGAGAAGAGCCATGCAGCTGATCACAGCCCAAACTGCCAATTGGTAGGTATGTGAGCTAAATGAATAGTTGTTGCTTTAAGCCACTGTGTTTGGGGATTGACTGGTACATGGCAACTGTTAGGCATTGTCTTTGTTTTCCTGGCAAATGAAAAGGGGAAAAAAAGCTCCTGATTTCATCATGAATTACCGGTTGGTTTTTAACTGAAAGAAGCAGAAATTTCCTTTTAGGTGTCACAAATTAGATAAAAGAACTAACTTGTTTATTGCCCCACAGCATCTCTTCACGGGACTGCAATTCTAGATGCGGGTGGCTGGCACAGAGGCACCGAGTGGCAGTGCCAGGAGTCCATCCACGTAGAGCAGAGTCACTCTCAGAGCAGAACCAGCACTGCCAAAGCCGCTCAGGCCGCCAGGAGAACTCCAAATTTAATCATTGTCACACGAATGTATTGCTTTGATTTCTAACTTTCGCTTGATTGAATCACCTTTTCTGTGAAAAAGGAGGCTGAAATCCTTCATACACAATTGAAGAAAGAATTCATAAATCAAGTACTAAAGCCAGGATTCAGCTGTTTTGGCAATAGTGAGAAGGGAGAGAAGTTACTTCAACACAGTCCTCAGACCAGAATATAATTGTTGCTGTGGCTACAAATTTGGGATAGGAGATACCCTCCTGATACACTCTGGGGGAAAAAAAAAAAAAAAGGACTGTGTGAATTTAAACCTCAGCAGGAAGAGCCAGTATAAATGATACAAAAATAATGAAGTAAGATATGAAAAACAGAATTAACAGTCTTCATCTAAAAGAATTTCTTTGTAAGAAAAGTTTTTCATTGTGTATTTCCTCTGCCTTAGTAAGTGCCCACAGACCCATCACTTGACATCTTCCCCCAGGCCCTTTTCTGTTTCTTTCCATTTTATCATTAGATTTTCATGTTAAGTGCTGATTTTTTTTTTTTTCCTTAAGGAGAGCCTTCTAACCTTTTAAATTTAGATTCTGATAGTGAAACTATTTCTCTGATTATAATTCCATTTGAACAAACCAGCTAAATCTGATTCTTTAAAAAGCTTCCAGAAAACTCCACCCACTGACAGCCACTTATGTGTTATTGGTCAGGACTGCGTCACCTGAACATTCATAACTTAAAAAACAATAGACTTTCTCTAATACAGTAATAGAAATTCATTCTGTAATATAAAAAAAATTTGATGGTTAAACTACAGGAAAATAAAATAAACAAATACATACATACGTGTGTGTGTGCACGTGTATGTTTATACCCTTCCCCATGATTGATGACAATTGCTTCAGCTTAGGTCTCATCATGGGCTGTTAGTCTTGCTCATTTATAGACCACTTTTATATTAATGTGTAAAGTGAAAAATTTTTTTCATAAAAATATATAATCTCACATATGTCAGTTATGCTAAATTGGACCCTTGCCTTTTAAATTAATGTAGTTTAAAATAAGAATTAAAACCAAAGAATGAGGGGCATCTGGGTGGCTCAGTAGTTTAAAGCCTCTGCTTTCGGCTCAGGTCATAATCCCAGAGTCTTGGGATCGAGCCCCGCATTGGGCTCTCTGCTCAGCGGGGAGCCTGCTTCCCCCTCTCTCTCTGCCTGCCTCTCTGACTACTTGTGATCTCTCTCTGTCAAATAAATAAATAAAATCTTAAAACAAAGAAAAAACAAAGAATGAAACTAAGAATCTTAGAAGTCATTTGGTGAAATCATACCAATCAATCAGGAGACTGAAAGTAGGAGATCGGGTGCCAGCGGGGTTGAGTTCTGATGATGGCCCTCTTCTGTTGCAGACGACTGACTTGTCATTGTATTTCACATAAAGAAAGCAGAGAGCCTGAGCAAGCTCCTGAGTCTCTTCTTATAAGGACACTAATCTCACTAACAAGGGCTTCACTTCTTGGTCCCATTACTTCTAAAAGGCCTCATCTCCTAATGCCATCACCCTGGGGGTTAGGATTTTAACATAGACATTAGAGGAGAGACACAAACCTTCCGTCCATAACACAATCCATGATGTTTCTTTGAATCCCTCTATCATTTATTCATCAACTCTTAGATGGTTTTCATCCTTGTCCTTGTTTTAATGGCTCTAATCATTTTTCATGCCTTCTTTGCTTGAAATTTAAAATTGTTTCACAATTATTATAACTCGTGTCTTCTGTCAGAATCTGTAAACTGTGGAAGAATTATTATTAGCCTTCAAGAAAGATTAGGTTATATACACTTTACAGTTCTTAACACAGAAATTAGAAAGTTGTTGCCTTGGGAAGGAAAAACATTTAACTGGAAAGGAACACAAGGTAAATTTCTGTGTGAAAGAAATGTCCTATTTCTTACTTTGGCCAGTGTACACAAATGTCAAAAGTGAACACTTAAAAATTGTGCATTTACTGTATGTAAGCTATAAATTTTAATCAATTATAAAAAATAAAACAAAATTTAAAAAATATAAATAAATAGGGATGCCTTGATGACTCAGTTGGTTGGACATCTGCCTTCAGCTCATGTCATAATCTCAGGGTCCTGTGAGTCCCACATTGGGCTCCTTGCCCAACAGGGAGCTTGCTTCTCCCTCTGCCTTCCATGACCTGTGTTTGTGTTCTCTCTCTCTCTCTCTCTCTCTGACAAATGATAAAATCTTTAAAAATAGATAGATAGATAGATAGATAGATAAGGGCATGGGGGGTGCTCAGTAAGTTGACCATTCAATTCTTGGTTTCATCTCAGGTCATGATCTCAGGGTACTGGGATCAAGCCCACATAGGGCTCCTCACTTAGCAGGAAGTCGGCTTGAGATTCTCTCTCTCTCTCTCCCTTTACCCTTCCTTCTGCTCACTCTCTCTCTTTCTCTCAAATAAATTAAAAAAAAATCTTTTAAAATATATATAAATAAATATGGGCACCTGGGTGGCTCAGTGGGCTAAGTGTCTGCCTTCGGCTCAGGTCATGATCTCAGGGTACTAGGATCAAGCCCCACATTGGGCTCTCTGCTCAGCAGGGAGCCTGTGTCCCCCTCTCTCTCTGCCTGGCTCCTTTCTGCCTACTTCTGATTTCTCTCTCTGTCCAATAAATAAAATCTTTTAAAAAATGAATAAAATAAAAAATAAAGTATATAAATAAATAAATTTAAAAGTTTATAATTTGTAAATTTATTTCAAAATTTTATTTAATCAATTTTTAAAAGTTCCTAAAATTGCTGTACTAAATAGCATTAGACCAATTCTTTTTCTGAGAATTTTAAAATTTATTTGGAATATTGTCACAATTGAAATGAATAATTTTAAGTGGTAAAAATTAAATATTTATGCATAGTTAGAACACAGCAATTGCCAAATTAATTAAATGACAGTTCACAGGGAGAAAAATATCAGTTTGATATAAGAGGCTTAAATGGTCAATAACTCTTTATAAGCTTTAATGTTTATTGTTCAGGTTTTGTGAAATGTCTGAAACTATAACCAGGAGAGATTCAGTGAAGACTCTCAAGATCTGGCTACTGAGGGAAACCTAGAAAAGACATCAGCAGAATTTTATAGAGAAGAAAAGTAAGGCTACTTGCAAAAATCCAAATATCCAAAATATATCAAAGGCAAATTGAAATCTAATAATTTATTTTTGAAAAAAAATAGTGACAAATTCACATTGTGAAAAACAGAAAAACATATTTTAAAAGAAATATGTTGACTTTCAATTTCCAGTCCAGGAAGGAAGCTTAGAAGTTGCTACTCTGTCCTAACAACACTCCTTAATTTTTTACCTAGTAAGTATAAAAAGCTGAACAAACTGAAAAATCAACAACTTTTCTTAGATCTGTAAGAGAAGTGAGAACACAGGTAAACCATTTCCCCAAAATTGGAAAGGCTGACAAAGACCAGAGAATCACAGCTTACTGGAAAAGACCCATGAGCAGCAACCTCTGCTCTGTGGGAACTAGTACCAAGATAAGGAAACCTAAACTATAATTGATAAATTGCTGGAGTCTCAGTGTGGACAAATCTGAGAGAGAAAATCTCTAAGGAGACCCAGTCACTGGGGGGATGAGACGGGGAAAAGAGAGAGGAGAAAATGGCCCCATGTGCCTGTGAATTTTTACCTCCTGGAGACTCCATCAGTTTCTCACAATAAATATCAGAGAAAAATCACCTCATGCTTCCACCAGGGAGAAGGAAAAAGGAACCAATTTGAAATATGTCAAAGCATTCTTTTCTTTTTAAGATGGTCTCCCCTTAGGAGACACTATTTAACTAGAGCTTAACCTGCCAGGGTTTTATCAGAGTTTAACAAAATAATAAAAAACATAATGAAACACCCATTTCCAACTCACTCTAGACAACCTAACTCACCTAAAGAGTAGTGGACTGATAAGCCTGTGTTAAGTTCATGATTCAGAAGAATTAAAAAATTGAGACCTAATCATAAGACAATAGGATGCTTCCTGTCTCCCAACATCTAATTACTGCATTACTAAAGGCCTTTTTATAGCAGTTTGATCTGGTATATTATGGTTGGTATCAAGAAAAAAAATTATTTAAAAAAATAGAAGGAAAAAAAGCAGGTGAAAGAGAGAGAACAAGCATCAGAAGTACTCAAACAAAGCAGGTTGGTTGGAATTACCAGACTGGGAATTAAAACAACTACAATTATTATGCTAAGGACTTTAATAGATGAAGTAGACAGCATGAAAGAACAGATAGCAATGTAATCAGGGAGATGAAAATGTTAAGAGCCAAAAAAAAATGCTAGAGATCAAAAACACTATATCAAAAAAGAAGAATGCCTTTGACAGGTTTATTGGTAGAATTGGACATAGCCCAGGAAAGAATCTCTGACCTCAATCATATCTCAATAGACACTCCAAAATAGAAAAGCCGAGAGAAAAAAATACTGGAAAAAAATCCCACCAGAATATCCAAGAACCTTAGGACAACTACAAAAGGTGTAATATAGGTGTAATAGGAATATCAGAAAGAGAAAAAAAAAAGGAACAGAAGAATTATTTGAAACAATGATTACTAAGTATTTGCCCCCAATTAATGTCAGATATAAAACCACACATTCAAGAAGTTTAGAGAACATATAGCAGGATAAATGTTCAAAAAGTTATAGTTAGTCATATCATTTCAACCTTCAGAAATTAAAGATAAAGGAAGCATCCTGAAAGATACCAGAAGAAAAACATCTTAATTGTAAGGGAACAAAGTTAAGAATAACATTGGATGTCTCAGAAACTATGCAAGCAGGAGGAGAGTAAAGCAAACATTTAAAGTGCTGAAAGGGAAAAAAACTAACAATCTAGAATTCTGCACCCTGAACAATTATTCTTCAAAAGTAAAGGAGAAATAAAGACTTTCTCAGACAAACACAGATTGAGAGAATTTGTTGATGGGAAACATGCTTTGCAAGAAATGGTAGAATTCTTTTTTTTTTTTTTTAAGATTTTATTTATTTGAGCAAGAGAGAGAGCACAAGTGGGAAGAGAGGCAGAGGGAGAGGAAGAAGCAGGCTTCCTGCTTTTCTGGGAGCCTGATGTGGGGCTCTATCCCAGGACCCAGGGATCATGACCTGAGCTAATGAATTTGCTTAGTCAACTGAGCCACCCAGGGACCCCAAAGAAGCTCTTTAGAAAGAAATAAAATGATATAGGTAGAACCTTGGAAGTACAAAAAGAAAGGAGGAGAATTGAAGTGAAGTTAAAATAAAACCTTTTATTTTTATTTTTCTTAATTGATTAACAGATAATAGTTTCTTCAAAGTAATAATAGCAACAAGGTATTTATTATGTATGCATATGTATATATATGTGTGTGTGGGGGTGCATGTGTGTGCATGCATATTCTTATTTATATTTATATAGAAGTAAGTTAATGACATCAATGAAATGTGAGAGTGAAAGGAAGAATAAGGATTATTTTGTTATTATAAGGCACCTGCATCTCCCATGAAGTGTAATTTGAGGTGGGCTTAGATTAATAATAAACGTATATTGCAAATTCTAGACTAACCACTAGAAAAAGGTAGAAAAAGAAGTACAACTGGTGTGCTAAGAAAGGAGAGAAAATGGAATCATATAAAATGTTAAATTAAAACCACAAGAGGCAGAAAACAATGAAAGACCAAAATAGAGAAAAGGACAGGAACAACAAAGGACAAAGTAACAAATATAGTAGATATTAATTCAGTTATATCAGTAATCATGTTGAATGTCAGTTGTCTAAATGCACCAATTAAAAGACTGTGATTGTTAGATTAGATCAAAACAACAATAAAAACTGTAAGAAAACTAGACCCAACTATATATTGTCTATAAGAAACACTTTAAATATAAATACATGTTTAAATTAAAGGTAAATAGATGAAATACAATGCTAACATTTCATTGAAGGAAGTGGGAGTAACTATATTCATTTCAGCCAGGGCAGATTCCAGAACAAGCAAAGTTACCAGGGATAAGGGGGACACTGCATAATAATAAAGAGGTTAATTCTACAAAAACATTACAATCCTTAAAAAGTCTGTGCCTAACAACAAAGCATCAAAACATATAAAACTAAAACTAAAACACAAATTGCAAGAAGAAATATGTGAACCCACTATTATAGTTGAAGAATTCAATGCCTTTTTATCCAAAATAGATCCAGCAGGTAGGAAATTAGTAACAGAATAGTTGAACTCAATAAAACCACCAGTCAACTTAATATATTAGACATCTATGGATTGTTTCATTCAACAAAAGCAGAATATACATTCTTCTTAAACTCACATGGAACATTCATTAAAATAAACAAGATTCTGGCTGATAAAACACAACTTAACTAGTTTAAAACTCTTGTAATCAAATAATGTCTGCTCTCAGACCACAATAGAATTAAACAAGAAAACAATAACAGAAAGATAGCTGGAAAATCCCTAGATACTTAGAGATTAAATAACACATTTCTAAATGCAATATGTGCCCAAGAGAACTATCAAGAAAAATTAAAATTTATTTTGAATCAAATAAAAAAAAACACAACTTATCAAAATGTGTGAAATGCAACTAAGCAGTGTTTTAAAAGGAAATTGTAGCATTGAATGCATATATTAGAAAAGAAAAACAAATAAAATTAATTATGTAAGCTTTCACCTTAGGAAATGAGAAAAAGAAGAGCAAATTAAATTAAAAATAAATAGAAGGAAAGAAATAACAAAAATTACAGCAGAAATCAATGAAATTTAAAATAAGAAATCAATAGAGAAAATCGATAAAACCAGAATCTGGTTCTTTGAAAACATCAATAAAATTGATAGGCTTCTATCTGGGCTAACTAAGAAAAAAAAGAGAGAAAAGAACACAAATTAGTAGTATCAGAAAGGAAAGAGGGAATATCACTACAGATCCCATAGACATTAAAAGAATAATAACAGAATACCAAGAACAACTCTATGCCCACAGATATGATAACCTAAATGAAATGGGCCAGTTCCTTGAGAGAAACAATCTGCCAGTACCCACATAATAAGAAATAAACAATATGAATAGGCCTGTATCTATTAAAGAAATTCATTTAATCATTAGTAACCTTCCAAAACAGAAAGCACCAGGCCCAGATGGGTTCATTGGCGTATTCTAACAAACATTCAAGGAAGAAATTTTGCAATTCTCCGTAACCTTTTTCAGAAGATAGAAGATAAAGGAATACTTCCTAGCTTATTCTATAAGGCTGGCTTAACCCTTATACCAAATCCAGGCAAAGACATCATAACAAAAGGAAACTAAAGACCAGTATCTTTCATGAACATAGACACAAAACTCCACAAAATATTAGCAAATTGTATCCAGTAATTTATAGAGCTTAGACACCATGTCCACGGACCATTTATTCCATGCATATAAGGCTGGTTCAATATTTGAAAATCAATTAATGTAATCCATTTTATTAACTGGCTAAAGAAGAAAAGTCACATGATCATATCAATAGATACACAAAAAAGACTTGACAAAATCTAAAACCAATTCATGATGAAACCTCAGTAAACTAAGAATATAAGAAAATGTCCTCAACCTAATATCTACCAGAAAAAAAAAAAAAACTTAATGGTGAGAAATTTGAAACTTACCCACAAAAATCAGGAAAAATGTAGAGATGTCCTCTCTTACAACTCCTTTTCAACATCTTTCTGAATGTCCTGGCTAGTACAATAAGACAAGAAAAGGATATAAAAGGTATACAGATTAGGAAGGAAAATAAATAGAAAGAAAACTGTCATTGCAGATGACATGATCATTTATGTGGAAAACTGGAAAGAATTTACAGATACACACACATACCATTCTATACACCACCAAGAAACAAGTGAAATTTGAAATTAAAAACAATACCATGTATATTAGCACCAAAAAAAAAAAAAAAGAAATACTTAGGTATAAATCTAACAAATTATGTGTATGATCTGTATGAGGAAAATACTACAAAACTGATGAGAATCAAAGAACTAAATAAATGTAGAGATGTTTTGTGTTCAAGGATAAGGAGAATCAATATTGTCAATATGTCAGTTCTTCCTAATCTGATATGTAGAGTCAACTCTTTCCCAGTTCAATTTCTAGCATGTTATTTTGTAGATATTAGCAAAATAATTCTAAAGTTCATATGGAAAGGCAGAAAGTACTGAAGGAGAACAACTTTGGAGAACTGATATCACGAGACTTCAAGAATTACTATACAGTTACATTAGTCAAGACTCTGAGGTATAGGCAAAAGAATAGACAAATAAATCAATGGAGCAGAACAGAAAGTCTAGAAGTGGTACTACATAATATAGTGGGACTACATAAATACAGTCAACTGATCTTTGTCAAGGGAGCAAAGGTAATACAATGAAGTAAAAATCTTTTCAACAAATGGTACTGGAACAACTGGACATCCACATTCAGAAGAAGAATGAGGAAAAGGGAGAGATAGAGTAGGAGAAAGAGAAGAAGAATGAAAAGAATCATCTTGACATAGAATTTACACTCTTCACAAAATAATTAACTCAAAACATAGCTCAAAATATAAAACACAAAACTATGAAACTCCTAGAAGATAAGATAGGAAAAAATGTAGATAACTTTGAGTTTGACAATGACTTTACATACAACGCTGAAGGCATGATCCATTAAAGAATCAATAAGCTGTCTTTGAAAGGCAGTTAAGAGAATGAAAAGATAAGTCACAGATTGAGAGAAAATATTTGCGAAAAAGCATCTGATAAAATATAATATATAAAAAGCTCTTAAACCTCAACAATAACAAAACAAATAACCTAATTTAAAAATTGGTCAAAAAGAGCAACAGACACCTCACTAGAGAAAATATACAGGTAACAAATAAGCATCCAAAAAGATAATTTACATCATATGTCATCAGGGAAATTCAAGTTAAAACAATAGATATCACTACACAACTATTAGAATGACCAAAATTGTGAATCCTGACACACCAAATACCATCAAGAATGTGAAGCAACAGGAACTTTCATTCATTGTTGGTGGGAATGCAAAATTTTACAGCCATTTTGGAAGACAGTTTGGTGGTTTGTTAGAAAAACTAAACATACATTTACCATCTGATCCAGCAACTGCCCTCCTTGGTATTTACCAAAGGAGCTGAAAATGTGTCCACACAAAAACCAACATATGGATATTTTTGGCAACCTTAAGTTGCCAAAACTTGGAAGCAACCAAGATGCTCTTTAGTAGGTGAATGGATAAATAAACCCTGGTATATCCAGGCAATGGAATATTATTTAGTGCTTAAAAAGAAACGAACTATCAAATCATGAAAAGACATGGAGAAATCTTATATGCAAATTCCTAAGTGAAAGCAATCTGAAAAGTCCAGGTACTGTATGATTCCATCTATGTGATTTCTAGAAAAGCCAAAACTATGGAGAGAATAAAAATATCAGTGGTTGCCTGGGATGGAGAGGTATGGAGAAATGAATGGGAAGAATACAGAGGATTTTTAGTTAAGTGAAAGTACTCATGATACTGTAATGGTGGCTATATGTCATTATGGATTTGTCCAAAGCCATAGAATGTATAACACCAAAAGTGAACTCTATAAAACTGGACTTTGCGTGATTACACTATTAATATAGCTTCATTGATTGTGACAAATGTAGCACTCTCATGGGGAATTTTGATAATGGGAAAGGCTATGCATATGTAAAGGCAGAGCATATATAGAGCATACAGAGAGAGAATCTCTCTATCTTCTTCCCAGTTTTTCTGTGAACCTGAAACTGCCTTAAAAATTATGTCTATTAAAAAAAATTATAGTTTGAACTACTAACTTCTTTGAATGAGATCAAGTCTAGATACATAGATAACATGCATAGGTAAAACAGGGCATTACAGAAGACTAAGACATTATCATAAAACCAAAGTGCGTGAAATCTGAAGAAATACATGAAAATGAAATGTGTAGGAAGGTAGAGGTGGGCTAGAGACTGGATGTTAAAAGGAGGAAAATATTGACTTTACTATAAGTATAATTTAAATTGTCTCAAACAAATTCTAAGATAGTATATTATAAAGGTAGTTAGAAGCATTTTGAAAATGGAGTGATTCCAAGAAAATAGTATATGTTCATTCCTTCAGTCAAAACATATCCAGCCAATCTGAGTTTTTCTTGGATGGACTAATCCAAACCAGTGATTTTCTGGTTGTAGGTTCCAATCTATTAAAAAAAATTTTTTTTAATAAATGAAAACAGGAGAAAATACTGGAGTATACTTCATCTGTTCAAAGAATTTGTTTTGTGAAGCTTATATTTTCATTTTAAATATATGTATGTTTCCTGCTTCACAGTGTAAGATATAGTTCTTATTTTAAGTACAAGTTCAGAAATATTTGAAAGCTACTCTTCTTAGCAAGTTTGTATAGTATTTTAATAGAAAACTTGACAGACTTATGCTAGAGGAAAGTAGCTACTATAACTGATTTGTTCCACATATTAGCTTGGAATACAAATGGTTGTTTTTAATGTGTAAAAACTAAATATCACTAAATGTCTCTGATCCTCCAGCCAACAGTGATGTCTCTCTTAATCTCAGGAAACAAACTGAGGGTTGCTGGGGGGTGGGCGGGGCGATAGGGTGGCTGGGTTATGGACATTGGGGAGGATACGTGTTATGGCGAGTGCTGTGAATTGTGTAAGACTGATGATTCATAGACCTGTACCCCTGAAGCAAATAATACATTGTATGTTAATTTAAAAAAATACTGATCTCATTCATCTTGTCTACAATTCCCTGAAAATAACAAGATGCAGATTTACCTTATCCAAGATATCTGTCCTTATTAGCATCACCTCACTAACAACTGCAGGAGGGAAGAATTCCATGCTTGTTTCTGTTCTGTTTTCAAGGACATGTGGTGTTGCTCTGGGGCAAGTGTAGCTGACCAGTCAGTCGCAGTGACTAAGGAATAAACTACTTTTGCTGGTTTGGCAGCTAGTTTCTCTGTTTAGGGTAAGGGTAAAAGTGCCTCCCCTCTCCAGAGTAAGATATGGTCATTCCATGTCACCCAAGCCCTGAGCTCTCTGTATTAGACCATGCCACAGGCACAGCACTTTTAGTTCTCTTCTACAGACATCCATTTTCTTTATGCATATGGATGGTGATGGGGAGATTGGATGGTCTATGCCATCCACATGTTGTGCTCAGAAACATCCCTTTCCTATTGTCTCAGGGAGGGAGTGCTGCTCTTCTAATGCCCAAAGAATCAATCTTACTGATGATTCGTGATGTTAGAAGTTAGACAAGACCTAAAACATGGGGTTCTTATCATAGGGAGAGGAGGAAGCAGGAAGCAACCCAGAGACTCAGTGACAGTGTTGCTCGCTCTGGCTTGTCTTCAATGTCAGGACCACTTCATCCCCCAACACTGAAACCATTCCTCCCGCCTCCAGGACCTGGTTTCATGGAAGGTCCCTTTCTCTGCTCCCTTCTTCCAGAAAAGCAAGTTCCACCACATTTCCAGTCATAGAATTCTTGGCAATTGGGATGTATTCTTTTTTTTTACACATTCATCGGAACTGTTTTGGATTGCTGAAGCATTATATTTGCTATCTGGTCATAGATCTAGCTTTCTGTTCTTTAAGATATTTTAGAGTCAATGTATTTTTCTGAGCCTTCTCAATCTCGAAATTATACAGATTTGAGTTTGAACCCTATTACTTTAAAGCTCTGTATCTATATAATTTTGAGAAGCTTGCTTTGCTACTCTGAACTTCAGGTAAGGTTATTTATGTTCAAATGCTGAAAACATAGCAGACATTCAGAAACTATGAATTTTTTTCATCTTCCATTTTGTCATTCAAAGGTAAACACATGGTAGAAGCTCACTAACTAATTGATTTGGCCTTATTTTATAGAAGAAAACAAACTTTTCCCAATTAATAATTGATATTAAGCTTGATACCACCTGTTATTGGGAAATAATCTTTTTGGTAGGAAGAATGTCAATCAGGGAATTATCTTTAAATTGTTACTAATGGTGAGGTCATTAAAGGTTAATTTGGGAATGGAAAAGGGAGGCAGTTGAATAGAAATGTGTTATGTTTTATGAAAGTTTCAAAAAGAATGTGTATGCTTGGGGTGCCTGGGTGACTCAGTGAGTTAAAGCCTCTGCCTTCAGCTCAGGTCATGATCCCAGGGTTCTGGGATCAAGCCCCGCATCGGACTCTCTGCTCAGCAGGGAGCCTGCCTCCCTCTCTCTCCCTGCCTCTCTGCCTACTTGTGATCTCTCTCTCTCTGTCAAATAAATAAATAAAATCTTAAAAAAAAAAAAGAATGGGTATCCTTATGAAGAATAAAAAGGAATGTACTGTGCTTTGAAGAGTGACAGAAAGAAATTATTCCAAAAAGAATGACAATTACTAAAAATATCAATCCTGGTAGTTATTGTTATAATTCTGCCTGATCCTCTGAAAATGCTTTTTGTTCTTTTTTTTTAAAACAGATGGCCATTTTAATTTACCGGCTGAGTTGTCACAGCTATCACCTTTCTGGATTTCCTCCGAAAAAATGAAAAGCTATTTCAATGTAAAAAAGGAAAGCTATACAGTCTGTTGAATTATGTTCTCATGTCTCTCCTGAAAACTCTATAATGGAGGATCATATGGCTTCTCTCAACCTAAAGGTAAAGAGTAGTAAAATGAGTTGTTGGCATTGTTTGCATCATGTATCTGATGGCAGTAGCTAGAGCTAGACTTATGCACAGATGAAGTATGCAGCTTTGTGGTAGTAATCCTCTGTATCAGAATAAGGGGTACATCTGGAGAGAATGTGTTTTCCCAATACTGCGTACTGCAGACCAAAACAGTGTTAGTTCCCTTGGGAGCCATAAAGAAATTTAGATTCATTTCTCTCAGTTTTTGTAGATTTTTTTTTTTTAAAAGGTCTTCCAAGAGCAAAAAAAATGTTTTGACTTTACAAATCTGTTTGCTATAGCCTGCCTGGGTACCTGAAATTCCTCTTTTAAAGATTATTTGTACATCAAGGATCATTAGGCTTCAGGTGTCTTTAGTTAAAATGTAAACAGGCCCACTAGGCATAATTCAAGTCCTGTTATCATCCTCCAACACCTGTAAGGATTCTCCCCCAGTGGGATTACTAAAGGAATGGACAAGGGACAATCAATTGTGATGACAGGAAGCTAAGTATATTTGGGAATGGCATCACAAGTATTCTAGGCATGTGGCAGAGTAGGTCTGAGAAAGGCAGTTGCATGAATTGGAAAAGGAAAACTCAAATCAAACTTTCCCCATCTTAACATTGTATCTGGCCCTTGTCCTGAAGGTAGAAAAAAGTTTACGGGGCACCTGGGTGGCTCAGTTAGTTAAGCGTCCAACTCTTAATTTCAGCTCAGGTCAGGATCACAGGGTTGTGGGCTTGAGCCCTGTGTCTGACTCTGTGCTCAGCAGGGAGTCTTGCTTGAGATTCTCTCTCTCTCCCTCTGCCCCTACCCCTGCTCTAAATAAATAAATAAATAAAATACTTTTTTAAAAAAGAGAAAATTTTAAAATGAGGTTATGTAACAAGAGATGTAATAATGTAAAAGCTACTCCAAAAACCTCAAGAAGAATGGGCTTATTAATATTTCAAACCTAATCGAAGAGCAGATGCATTATTAGAAGGGGTCTCCAAGACCACCCCTCCTTTCCCTATAGGTCTTTCACCTGTTCTAATCAACCTTTATTCCTTACCAAATGCTCTACTGCTGATGGATGGAGGTACATAATCAAGAGGGAAACTGGGAAACCCCACCAATCTCACTGCCAGTCTTGCCCATCCTACTTCTCCTTCCTCTCCAGAATCTCCCATTCTCTGCCCTCCAGGAAGTCCCCCTTTAGTCAGGAGTCCCTGACTCCCCACAAAAAATCTTCAAGATCCCCGGCTTAAATAACAAACTCAAGCAACCACATCTCCTGGCTAAAAGCTGCTTTTATAATAAAGTTTTATTCTAAGCAGAGCTGCCTACACTCACAGCTGAACATGACAAAGTTTCTTTAAATACAGCACTGCTCTGTCTCCACCCAAGTGAGGATGAGGAAAATAAACCTTAGGCGAAGTAGTCATGTCGGTGAAGCTAGTCTCCCAGGTCTATTCCTGGTCACTCTCTGTTTACCTGCCCTCTCCCTAGCTTTTCTCTTTCATATATCAAATATTTTTATGAAAGTCTCAACTTCCCTCTCAGAGACAGTGTGTACTTTGGAACAGCAAATATCCCATTTCTTCCTCTTTTCCACTCCAGAATCTGTAACTTTCATCCAGAACTGTAGGCTGTTTATCATATTCCATTTGGTCCAGTTTGATTTTCACTCTAAAGCAGCTTCTTTTCTGTAAATACCCCATATTTCTCCAGTATCATTAACTTAGAACAATATAATCTGCCTGCACTGCCCCCATCATTATTATATCACGGGCATAAGAAAAGGAATCTGGAGTTTAGTTCTTGATCTTCTGTTTGCTATAGTTTTATATTCTTTAGAGAAAGATAGTGTCTCTGGACCTCAGTTACCCCACCTGTAAAATGGGTTAAAATGCCTACCCCATAACATTGTTGTGGAGATTAATACATTACCATATGTAGAGTACCTTCAGGTAAATAGTTGACAGGCCAGACTTCAAGACAAATTAGTGCTTACAGTGAAGAAAAATTACAATTTCCACTCTCTGGCTTTCATCAATGGTAGGTTTCTTTTGCATTGTGGGGGATGTTAAGAAGACTCTATAATTTTTAGATATTTGTAGGGCTTCTTGATAGGTTTTTATCTTTATCAGATTATTTTTGCCTGGAACTCAGTAGATGTCAAGAAAAATATGGGCATTTCTTGATTTCCACACATAGTCAATCCTTTGTTCACTTATTGAAATTTGTTCACATTATTATATTGCCATTCTTACAACACTGTAGAATTAAAGTATTAATATGACAATGTAAATTAACTCTTTCTTGAACTGAAAGTTCTGAAGGGCAAGAATTGTGATTTACTCACCTTTGGCTTTCCAATGCCCATTTTCCCTGATGGATAAAGAGATGTTTAATAAGTATTTATTAAACTGATAAATGAATTATTTAACATTTTCTGAGATAATTAAAAGTAAATGCATCATATTGTGCCAATATACTTCCATAAATTAAAAAAAAAAAAAAAAACCTTTTTCTCTTCTATCTGTAAGACTTGCAGAGTGATTTCCTAAGTTAGAGCACAAAATCTTTCTTGAGGTAGGAATAGGAATGAAACAAAAATTTTATTTGAATAGCATAATGTAGTGCTTAATATTATGGATTTTGTAGACAGACTTCCATCTTTTAATGATTATATTACCTAAGCAAATTGCTTAACTTCTCTGAGTCTTAGAATATTAATTTCTAGATGGAAATGATATTTATATTATATTACTAAAAATAATGATAACACCCAAGTCATACAATTATCTACAGTTGTTGGATCAGTCTCTTCAGTAATATTGGTAGTTTATGTTTTTCTAAAATTTTATCCCTTTCATTTATATTGTCAAACTAATCACAAAAATTATGTGTCAATTCCTTTGTATTAAGAAATGTACGGGGCACCTGTGTGGCTCAGTCAGTTAAGTGTCAGACTCTTGATTTTGGTTCAGGTTGTGATCTCTGGGTCATGAGATTGGGTTCCAAACTGGGCTCCATGCTGAGTAAGAAGCCTGCTTGAGATTGACTCTTCCTCTCCCTCTGCCCCTACACCCCTCTCTCTCTCTCTAAAATTTAAAAAAAAAAAAAGTAAATATGTATCAATACGCATACCTTCTTTCTTATTGCAAATATGTAGTTCATTTTCCTTCTTCCTTAATCACATTATTCAATGGTTGTCTACATTATCTTTAAAATAACTAGCATTATTTTTTACTGACCAGACCATTTTTTGTTTAGTTTGTTTTCCTTGTGTATCTATTATTTTTTTCTTCTTATATTATTTGAGATTTTTAATATATATATATATATATATATAAAAGATCTTATTTACTTATTTGAGAGAGAGATTGCAGAGTAAGAGAGAGAGAGAGAGAGCGCAAGCAGGGTAGGGAGGGACAGAAAGAGAAGCAGGATCCCCATTGAGCAGGGAGTCCTGGCTCAGTGCCAGGACACTGGGATCATGACCTGAGCTGAAGGCAAAGGCTTAACCACTGAGCCACCCAAATGCTCCTTTTGTGAGCTTTAATGTACTCTTTTAACTCCTTGGCTCATTTAATATTAAACATTGTTTTTTTTTTAATTAACATATGATGTATTATTTGTCCCAGGGGTACAGGTCTGTGAATCTTCAGGCTTAAACATTTCACAGCACTCACCATAGCACATACCCTCCCTAGTGTCCATAACCCTATTCCTACCCCCCTAACTCCCAGCAACCCTCAAAAACATTGTTTTTTAAGATTTATTTATTTATTTATTTATTTGAGAGAGAGAGAGAGAGTGCATGAACACACAGTGGAGAGGGAGAGAGAAACTCAAGCAGATTCCACACTGAGCTGGAACCTAACAAGGGCTATATCTCACCACTTTGAGATCATGACCTGAGACAAAACCAAGAGTCAGACACTTAACCAACGGCACCATCCAGGCATTCCAATGTTAAATACTTTCATTAAAAAATGTATTTTGGGTTAGAATTCACAGCTTGATAACATTGAGCCTTCCAATCCATAAACATAGTCTATCTATCCACTTACTCAGGTTTTCAATTTAACAATGTTTTGTTTTTTTCTGTTTATAAGTATTGCACATATTTTGTTAAATTTTGATGCTACTGTAGATAAGTTTCTTTATAATTTTATTTTATAATTATTCTCTTTCTTTTTAAATTATTAGTTTAATATACCGTATTAACAGGAAATACATAATTTCTGCTTTGGAGAATTTCTTAATGACAATGTATGGTCAATTTTTATAAATATCCCTTGGATACTTTAACAGGAAGTGTTCTCTTGGTTAGATATAAAGTTTAATATATGACTATAAATAAATTTAGTGATTTCTTTATTCAATCTTTCATTTATTAATTTGTATTTATATAGTTTGTTGATTTCTGAGAAAAATGTTTTTATGTCCTTCATTAAAACTGAGAATTTATTAAATTATCTTTATATTTCTGCCATGTTTTCCTTAATTTGTCTTGATGTTATATATTTGGTTTTAAAGACTTTTATATTTGGTGTCAAAGATGTCATACTTTCTTATGTGTGTTATTTATATCACCACTTCTGCTGTTCTTGTTGTCTTCGCCAATTGTCTGAGATTTCTATTTTCCCTCTTTATTTTCAGCCTTTTAATTCATTTTATATTAGGTATGTTTCCTGCAAACAACTTGTGGCTGTATATTTCATTTCCCACTAAATGTGATTAACCCTTCTGTTTTAATACAGTAATTTATAGGACAATTATTATGGAGAGGGATATATTTAGAATTATTTCTGCACCTTATTTTTTATTTCATATTTTATAAACATGTTTTATAATATTTTTTATTCACTATGTTTTTTAATTATTTCTTTCTGTTTTACTATTTCTAGAGCTTATTGGAATAATTGTATTTCCTTGATTGTGCTTTTCTATCTATTGGTTTAGAAGTTAATCTATTTTTATTCTTTTTGTGACTTATTTATTTATTTATTTATTTATTTTTAAAGATTTTATTTATTTATTTGACAGAGAGAGAGATCACAAACAGGCAGAAAGGCAGGCAGAGAGAGGGGGGAAGCAGGCTCCATGCCAAGCAGACAGACTGATGTGGGGCTCGATCCCAGGACCCTGAGATCATGACCTGAGCTGAAGGCAGAGGCTTAACCTTCTGCCACCAGGCACCACCCAGCCACCCGGGCGCTCCATGACTTGTTTATGTAGTGAAAGATTTTATTTTTAAACAATCTCCACACCCAATGTGGGGCTTGAGCCCACAACCCTGAGATTGAGAGTTTCATGTTCTACTGACTGAACCAGCCAGGTACCCCAACCCATTTTAATTCTTCATAAAAAAAAAAAAAATTAACTTGTGTTCTATTCTACCATCAGTATATATATAATTAATATTGATTCCAAATATTTCAGAAGCCTTATTCCATTTGTACTGTCCTTTACTATGCTCCCAAATCACCACCTGAAAGCATCTTGAATTTAAATTTGAAAATGTCACTAAAATTTGTTCATAATTCAATCAACACTTGTATATTGTCACCTATAAATTTACTGATTTCATTGACTATCACTATTTCTTATCTTCTATCTTCTCTTTTCTTAGAATCTCTTCCTTTTGCTGTAATAAATCCTCAAATAATAATTTCAAAAAGGACCTAATGGTAATATATTAATTAGAAAATTCTTTGGCTGCAAGTAAGAAACATGTGTAAAAATAGCTTAGACAAATAGGGACTTATTTGTGTCTTATAACCAGAAGATTGAATGTGGGTGGCTGCTAAACTTGGTTCAGAGCTATATAATACTAGACCAGCATTTCTACAACTTTCTTTTACTCATGGTTACAGAATGGTTACTGCATCAGGTCTCAAGGCAAGCCTTCCAGTAGGACAGACAGGAAAGGAAAAAAGTGGAATCTTCATTAAGAAATTAAAACAAAACTAAACTAAACTAAAACAAAACCCTTTCTCATGAACCCCATGACAAAATTCCACTCCTAATTAACCAGAATTGTATACTGTGAACAACCTTAGCTATAGTTAGGATGCAAAATGAGGGCTAGGTTCACCAAAAAACATTTTATCCAAGTGGCTAAATTTTAGAAGACTTACATGATTGAAAAAAGTCTTTCTTTTTTTTGGTCCATAACTTGAAAATTTTCCTTTGACAGGGCGAATCATTGTATTTTAGCTTCAATTTGTATCTTTTCAACACTTTGAAGAAATTACTCTGTTTTATTTGCCCATACAGTGTTGATGTGTAGACCATTGCCAATTTTATTTGTCTCCTCATAAATAACCCGTCTTTTTATTGGTAGTAATGATCATCGTGGAGGGTTTTGATTCTTCTTATCATTATTATTATTAGACATAGTTTAAATTATATCCCACCAAAAGATATGCCCAAGTCCTAACCCCTAGTACCTGTGAATGAGACCTTATTTGGAAATAGGGTTTTTGCAGATGCAGGAAAGTTAAGATGAGGTCATACAGGATTAAAGGTGAGCCCTAATCCAATTACAGGTTTCCTCAAACAGCCTTTAAAGAGAACTTGGCTTAGCCAACACCTTGATTTAAGACTTCTAGCCTTCAGGAACAAACTGCAGCATAATAAAGGCTATATATATATATATATATATATATATATATATATAAACCCTACAACTAACATTTTATTCAATGGAGAAGAACTGAACGCGTTTCTTCTAAAATCAGGAACAAGATAAGGATGTCCACGCTCACCACTTTTATTCAACAGAGTATTGGAAGCTCTAACCACAGCCATCAGATACGAAAAAGAATTAGGAGACATCCATATCAGTGAGGAAGAAATTAAACTGTCACTGCTTGCAGATGACATAATATACATAGAAAACCCTAAAGTCTCCACCAAAAAAATTATTAGAAATAATAGATAAATTCAGTAAAGTTCAAAGTATAAAATTAACACCCAGATATTGGTAGGACTTCTATATACTAATAACAAAATAGCAGAAATAATTCCATTTATCATTGTAACAAAATGAATAAAATACCTAGAAATAAAACTTAACCAAGAGGTGAAACTCCTGTACTCCAAAAATTATAAAACACTGATGAAAGAAATTGAAGGTGACACAAATGGAAAGATATTCTATGTTCATGAATTGAAAAACTTTTTTTCATAAAACTAAGACAAATAACACTAAAACTGCTATGGAACCCCAACAGACCCCAAACAGCCAAAGCAATTTTGAAAAATAAGACCAATCCCATATTTCAAGCTATACTACAAAGTTGTAGTAATCAAAACAGTGTGGTACTGGCACAAAAATAGATATATAAATCAATAGAACAAAATAGAAAGCCCAGAAATAAACCCAAAATTTTATGGTTAATTAATTTCCAACAAAGGAGGCAAGAATGTGCAATGGGAAAAAGATAGTCTCTTCAACAAATGGTGCTGGTCCATGGAAAAGAATGAAACTAGACTACTTTCTTATACCATACACAAAGGTAAACTCAAAATGCATTGAAGACCTAAATGTAAGACCTAAACCATAAAAATCCTAGAAAAGAACAGAGGCAATAATTTCTTTGACATCATCTGTAACAACCTTTTTCTGGATATGTCTCCCAAGGCAAGGGAAACAAAAAGAAAAATAAACTATTGGGACTTCATCAAAATAAAAACCTTTTGCACAATAAAGGAAACCATCAATAAAATACAAAGTCAGCCTACTTAATGGGGGAATATGTTTGCAAATAATACATCTGATAAGGGGTTTTTATCCAAAATATATAAAGAACTTATACAATTCAACACCATAAAAATAAATGATCCATAAAGCAGAATCAGACCTATAAATTCAGATAAGTAACTGATGGTTTCCCCAGGGATGGCAGTGGGGGGTGAGTAACGGGGGGTGAAGAAGAGTGGGAGATACTGGCTTCCTATTATGAAATGAATAAGTCACGGAAATAAGAGGTACAGCATAGGTATTATCTGACCTATTGTCAAAATCCATTCTTGGTTTACAGGTTGTGCTTCATAAAAATATTCTCTTTTTGTTACATCAGTAGAATTGCTGACAGTATAGGGAGTGGATGTGTGTGCTAGTCTATTATTTTGAATCAGGGTACTGATGGTTTTAAATCTATTTATTTACTTGAGTTTGTGTTTTTCACAGAGAATATGTTTTTCACATTCATCAGGAATTTCAATCCATATTGGTATTAGAAGATCATATATATATATATATTTTTTAATTTGTCCAGGATACAAGCATAATTTCTGGCTGCTTCTGAATACAAAAAAGGTATTTCCTCCCTCCATAGGATAATTATTGATGGATTTCATGCAAGCTGAAATTTTATAAATTTCATGTATATCAGAAATAGAGGTTATATGGTATTAGGATCATATTCCTCCCTAAGAATAATCCCTTAATATTCTTTAGTATGGTGAAATTTAAATTATTTGTATGTTCCAAACTAGTCATGTGTATCAGTGCAAGCTCTTAAATTTAAGAGACGGCTAATCTGTCTTCTTTAGTAAAACCACCAATTCAGATGTTTTTCCAAATGTCACAAGTCATCCAGTTAGGTTTTTCTGGTGCCTAGAAACACACCAGAAAATGTACAATTAAAATACTTCCAGTATTATTTCCCAAGGCAAATTTAGTGCTAGAGAAAGATTATGAATTTGCATTTATGCTGGCAGATAATCTTAAGTATGTGTGGCACAAAGCATCTCAACGATGCTCTGCTTAATTAGCAGGAGTAAACTGAAACAAATGTGAAAAGAACATGAGACTAGGATTTCAAAAGTAAAAAGGAGCAAACAATGTACAAGAGAATCTAAGCAAGTTTCTTTTTTTCCATTGTTTTTCCATTTTGTTTGATTTTTTTTTTTTAAAGGAAAACCCTTTTTCAGAGATCTCCTGTATAGGAGCTCTAGGAAAATGCTCCATATCTCATAAACTTCAGTAGGAGAGCCTGAGAATGAAAGGAGTTGATAAATTTGTAGTGAGATGATACCTCTTTTTATTATTTTTTTCTTTGGTATCATTTTACACTTTGTGATATTCTAGTCATTGAAAAACTACAGAGAATAATATAGGGAATACCTATGTGCCTACTACCCACATTCAACAAATGTTAACGTTCTGCATATTTACTTCATATCTTTTTATCTTTTAATGTGTAAGAGTTTAAGATACAATGTGAAGAACCTAATTTACTTCCTGCATAATTTCCCTTCCTATCTAGAGATAGTCACAGTTCTGAGTCATTTCCTTCTATTCCCCCCCCGCTTTTCTTTTCTTTTCTTACTATGTATTTCTCAAGTTTTCTGTATTTTCTATTTATTCTTTATCTTTTGCCTATTATTTCCCCATGGTATGCAGAATCATTCCTTATCTTCCTCCTAAATGAAAGATCTTGGCTTTACCATCCCTCTCCTACCCAACCAATCTTAATGACAGTATTTTAGCTTCATCAATTTTAGCCCCTATATTGGTTATTCTTCTATTTTATAATCAATAGTTAATTAAATTTGTCAACACATTTTACCAATTTTTGTGCTTACTCTTTCTTTCATGCTTCCTATTCTCCTTTTTTCTGGATTTAATCTTCTTTCTACAGTACATTTTTAAGTACTTCCTTTTGGGAAAATGTGAATAGTATTTTTTTTTTTCATTTTCTGTGTGTCTGAAATGATTTGCACTTCTCTCTTGAATATATTCTAGGTGAACAATTAGCTCCCCTCAGCACTTTAATGGTAAAATATTTTGGTCTTCTGGCATGCTTTGTTGCTCTTAAGAAGTCTATCTTTAGTCTAATTATGGGTCTTGTGTAGCAATATGTCTCTCTTCTTTGGTAGGTTTCAAGCTTTTTTTCTTTATTTTTGATATCCTAAAGTTTCAATAGGATGTGTCTAGTTGTAGATATATTTTTAGTTTTTCCTACTTAGCCTTCAAAGTTAACTGCTAAGATTAAGGCTCATATTTTTATTAAAGTGTGGGAATATTATAATTTTGAATACTACTTTTCTTTTCTTCTGAATCAAAATAAATGTTTATTATTGAAATTTAATATGTTGGCTATCTTTATTAATCTTTCCTTACATCATTAGGAATATTGATCTTCAGGCTAATATTGACCATAAATCTCTATTTCAACCCTACCTTTCCTGCCTAGAGATTTTATAGCTTTTTCCTATCTGGCAACCAGTACAATACTGGTGAATCTGAGCTTATGTGCCCTGTGATGTTGAACATACCTCAGACCAGCCATTGAAACAGCAGACAGCTTGGATCAGGTCATACCTAAGAGACTTCCTCCTTCCTTCTCCTCAGGGCACAGTTGCAGGAGCAATCCACAGCTGTTTTGAAATTTCTTCCACTTGAATTGAAATCTCTGGTTTCAGGCAGAGAACGGAGTTCTGTCCTCTATCTACAAGATATCCATATAGTTTTCATTATCCCAAAGTATCGAATTTCCTAACACATCAGCTTGCTTCTGGGCCCCCAAACCTGGTGAGCCTCCAAGTTCTACCCTTTTTATCACTTTGTTTTTCAGTTCCATTTCAGTCTACAAAGATACTTGTCTTGCTTCTGAAATTAGCTAAGTCATGACAATTTTCACTTTTTCATGTTAAATCTATTTACATGTCAAGAGAGGAAAAGATCCTCAAAATATATACTTACCATGTTTATTTTGACTGAAGCATTAGGGAAACAATTTTCAAGCTGCATAATGGCTGAATTATTTAAAATATGTAAAAAAAATCTGTCTATAAATATATATACATGTATTTTGTATTTTCAAGGCATATAACAAAATCTTCAGATTAATGTTTTTAAATTTTTCATGTACTTACATTATATGAAATATATACAAAGTCTCAGAAACAAGTATGTTTGTCCATTCTTAAATGAGGAACTCTGTTGACTTTATATCTTTTTGTGGTATTTGAATACAAATCAATTGGGGAAGACTCACAACAAAATGTGAAGAAATCTACTCATTTTCACATTCAGCGATTCATGCTTATTTTTATGACAATGAAAGTGTATCTTTCTCACTGAAATAAAATGTGCCATCTACTGGTTGAATTTTTGTCATATAAACACAGTCAAGTAAAATGGGAGTTGGTAGGAACTCACATTGCCTTTAATTTGATCTCCTGCTTTCACCCTTCTCTAAAGGCTAAGTGAAGAGCTAAAAGTGGAATCCTGATCTAAAACACTTAGTTGTTTCAATTAGACAATAGTACCATCTGTATAAGTGACTGAGAACTTGGGAACTTGGAATGAGTCATATTTAAATAAGTAAACAAGTTATTTTCATAGCACATTAGCTTTCCCTAATTCTTTAAAAATTATTTTCCTCAATGAAAAAATTCTATATTGAGATATAATAAATTAGAGGTACCAAGTAGTCTTTGGTATTATCGTAATGTAAGAAACACTTTAGCTTCTGGAATAAGGTGGCAGGACAGAGTGATTGACATGTTTAGGGTACCCGGCTAGAAGGCTGGGGGTGGGGCTGCTTGGTATCTCTGTTAACTTGAGGCTCCCTTTGAGTGAGATGGAGACAGCAGGTGGCATGACTCAGACCAGGAACTGATAAATACTAATACAAAGAAAACAACTAAGTTAGATAGCTATGGCAAGCCCAGATAAAAGTTTGGTTTTATAAGTCAATGTGTTAGAACTTTAAAATACATGATAATTTTCCTATAAAAATTATGTCATAAATAGTCATTTGCAAGACATTATTATGTCTAATTTGCATTTTATTTAAGCCAGGAGACTCCAATCCCACCGCTTGGTAATTATCTTCCCGGGGTCTGCAGCCTCTAAAGACACTTTTCACCGTTTGCCAAACCCTTAGATTATAGGAGATCTTAATATCTAGTTCACCAATAGTACAATTTCTAGGCAATAGATCCCTTATTAAAATCTCCAGATATTATCAGTTATCTAGAGTTGTAACCATAAGATTGATTAGCAATCAAATGAAATAGTGAAATAAATCTAATTAGAGAATTTTGAAGACCCAAAATTTTTTTAAGGTGTTTTAAATCTCAGATTTCTAATAAGGCAAATCCTAATTTTATTTTCAAAATTATTTAAGGCAGGAAAATTGTGTACTAATTTTAAAGAAAGAATTAAAATGTTTTCTCTTGGTCCAAGATCATCAGGGTTAAGTGTCATAAAACTGTATGCTAAAAATATTAACAATACCAGCTGCTTACAAGGTTGAACCTTAATAATTTTGATCACTTAATCTTCATTAAAGACACAGATTGATATTTGAAGAAGAAAACGATTTCATAATTTTGAGTTTGTTAATTAAGTTTTGTTAATGAAAAATTCCACTTTGATGTATTGTTAAAGTTCAGTAAAATCTGAGGCAAACTTTAGTACATAAGAGCAGAATTAAACAACTAATGTAACAACTACATCTCCATCAAATGTTAAAAACAAAAACAAGACTTATTACTTGCTTGAAGGAATAGAAAATGAGAGTCAGACAATCAGACTTGAGTTTCTCACCAGAGAGAGAATATTTCCCGCAGTGTCGGAGACAGGCTAGGCAGTCAACACCACAGAACATGATCCGGGCACATCTGGCTGAGCCTCACAGACCCATGGTTTCTGCCCTGATACTTGCTACCTAAGCCAGACAACATGAAATTAAAAGTCTGTCTAGGAAAGCATTAACTCAAGTGGTATGAAGGTGTTGCTGTCACTAGTCAAGCTAAGCCATCAGCAAGACTATCCAGGTTTTTCATCCAAATCAAACTTTTTCCATATGATGATTTTGGCTGACAGGATGGTAGTGCAGGAACTTCTGGAGATGAATGTCATAATCATAAACACTAATGGAAATTATAATTTGAAACAGTAAGAGAGTTAAACCTTTTCTCAAGTAATACGTGTAAATGTGTCAGCTATTGAAAGCCAATGAGAAATCCCTTAAATGATGGCTTTCCAATTGTTCTTTATCAAGTGAAATTAAAAATAAAGATTTTTAAAGCATCAGTTATTTGCAAAAATAATGCAAATGAAAGAAAAGAATATGGGGCAATCCTTTAAAATTCTTTTGTGGGAAGAGGAGGTTGGTAAATAAGATTATGAATTTTAAAAATTATATTCTTTTGATTTCTAACCAGTTTCCTTGATTTTACAGCAATTAAATTCTCACTATGGCACCCTCTTTCTGCCTCCCACCCCTGTTATAGACTGAAATGCGTTCTCCCCAAATTTATATATTGAAACCCTAACCTCCTAATGTGACTATATTTGCACAAGGGGTCTTTAAAAGGTAATTAAAGTTAAAAAAGCTCATAAGGGTGGTACCTTAATCCCATAGGACTGGTGTCCTTACTAAAAGAAAAAGAGACATCAGAGTTCTCTTTCTCTACATGAGCACAGAGTAATGGTCCTGTGAGGATGTAGTGGGGAAGGAACTAAGAAGAGAGGCCTCACTAGAAACCAAATCCCGTGGGCACCTTGTTCTTGAACTTTCAACCTCCAGAACTATGAGAAAATAAATGTTAAAATGTTGTTTAAACCAGCTAGTCTGTGGTGTTTTGTGGTGGCAGTTTAATCAGATTCATGTAACTCCCAAATCCCATGTTAATGTAATTATGCATAAGTAATACAAGAGATAAAGTGGTAATGAAAACCATCTGAAGAAACTCAGTTATTCAAAATGGTGACTAACAATCTGTCCACTCCTACTTGTTCTTCTCTTCCCCCTCCTCGTCTTTTTCTTCACAGTTATTGTTGTCATTATTAGTATTATATAGTGCTACAAACCATAATGATTGTCATATTAATTCTGTTGCCCCCACCCCCGGTTTTTAGACACATAACAATAAAGGAACTCATTTTTTGTAACCCATTCTCTATACACTGCTCTAGGTGTTTGATACTTGATACATCGTTCTCAAATTCAGAATTGTTATGTCTTTCTTAAATATGAGAAGAGGAATTATCCAAGATTATAAGCTTAGTATGTGGGGGAGCTAGAAATCTACATAATTATGACTTTCCCCAGAACCCATGGCTGTTTACTACACCATCATGCCTCAGGAGCACAATTTGCATGGAGAATTTCAAATTTGTGTGCTTTACATGAGCTTATCATGTTAGCCCATTTAGTTGGAAGGCAGCATTAATGGATCCAAATGTAGATGTCTGATTCTTACCAGGCCCTATTAGCTTTCTTATCCTACATGACTAAAATCTTATGAGAAACACTCCAACTATTCTGTATATTTTTAAACAAAATAAGTTGGAAGTCCAAATATAAACCAGTTGTATTTCTGAAAGAATATTTAATTAATTAGTTTGGTTTTTAAAGATTTTATAATTTATTTCTTCATTTGACAGAGAGAGAGAGAACACAAGTAGGAAGAGAGAGAGGGAGAAGCAGTCTCTTCACAGAGCACAATGTGGGGCTGGATCCTAGGACTCTGGAAGCATGACCTGAACCTAAGGCAGACACTTAACCAACTGAGCCACCAAGACACCCCAGAATATTTAATTTCTTAACTGTACATCAATTTACCTGTGAATATGTAAGTATTCTTGTGTCAAAACTGCTATTTGAAAAAAAGAAAAAGTTGTCTATTGAGTATTTTCTTACGTATATAGTAATAGGTCTTTAAAATAGTCAATATTTTATTTCAAATGATGGAATTTTTAAAATAACATTTATTTTTGGACCTCTGATGTACTTAATTATAAAGATTTCTCAAAATTGATTTTGCTCTAAAAATAGAAGTATTTTTTAAATTCTATCACCATAGAAGGTTAAAATAAGCCAATAATCCTGACACTAAAATTTTTCAGTTTATATTGATAGATTAGAACAAAGAAAAAAAGCGTACACACACAAAAAGATCAACCATTTCTTTTATTCTAAAGATACTCAGGTAAATAAATAATAATTAAGGTAAAGAGAAAATGTTCTACAATGCCTGGTTGTGGTAGTTTGAGATTTTTGTGGAGAAAAATTCACGAGTTTTATAAATATAACTTTGTGTAAAATAGTTACGCATTTAGATGTTTGTGTTGAAATAATGATCATATGTTCAAGGCTAAAAACAATACTTGGAATATACAAGCTGTTTTTTTGTGTGTTGTTTTTTTTTTCTTTTTGTGGTGGGGGGAGAGGATTTATTCTAGAATAGATTTTGATGATAGTGAAAGTCTTTCCAATATAATATAACAATTGCTTTCCAGGTATTTCATTAGTTTTGTTTTTTTTTTTTTTAATTTACTTTTGGATCTTCCCCGTTGTCTTATTATTCCTTTCCTTCTGAATGATTTTACGGTTGTGCTGGAATAGGCAAGGACCTTGTAAGACATCAATTGCATTTCCTAGTAGCAAACTAATTAAAGACATACTAAGTCCTTGTACTTCATTTCAGTACCTAAGCAATATATAAAGAGGTCTATGGACAATGTAGAAACTGGCCTTGGTCAAATAAATATAACTAACACAAGATATAAATTAAGCCTAGATGGTATTTGAACTGTTCAACTACTTTTTAAAATTTTATTTATTTATTTGACAGGCAGAGATCACAAGTAGGCAGAGAAGCAGGCAGAGAGAGAGGTGGAAGCAGGCTCCCTGCCGAGCAGAGAGCCCGATGTGGGACTTCATCCCAGGACCCTGGGATCATGACCTGAGCTGAAGGCAGAGGCTTTAACCCACTGAGCCACCCAGGCGCCCCCTCTTCAACTATTTTGATGTTTAAATGTTTATAGATTTATTAAAAATGTTATTATCTTATTAGAGCAGAAGTCACATTGTCACATGACTCTGATAGGTCAGAGGGCAAGATCTGGAGCACAAATTCTGGGTTAATAATGGATTTGTACCAGATGTCCCTAAAGCCATGTATAGCAGAAGCAGGTGGTTCCATTGACTGAATTTAGCCTTCTGAAGGCAGATGATTAAGCCTATTAGGCAATGACCACTAAATATTGCCGCTATCTAGATATGCTACTAATCCAAGTGATTTTCTGCTAATTCTGCCTTGGAGCAGTATCACTCGCTTCTCATGGAGATTAGGACAACTGCCAGAAGGTGGACATAATTTAGGGGATGTATCTATGTTTGGTTTTGGCCTCTGGATTTGGCCAAAATCTAACATTTGGATTCATCTTTGGTATTATCTTTTAAAAGTCCAAATAACCAAATGTTTGTTGCAATGTTATTTCTGGTATGGCCAACAGGTGTATGATCAAATAGATTACCATCTATCCTACATCTAAGGAAATAATATCAGTAATATGAACAAAGAACAAGAACATACACTTTAGATGTATTCTTAATGTCTCATTATTTACTTTCAAATATAGGTAACCTGGGGAGTGCCTGAGTGGCTCAGTGGGTTAAAGCCTCTGCCTTTGGCTCAGGTCATGATCCCAGGGTCCAAGGATCGAGCCCAGAATCAGGCTCTCCACTCAGCAGGGAACCTGCTTCCTCCTCTCTCTCTGCCTACTTGTGATGTCTGTCAAATAAATAAATAAAATCTTTAAAAAACAAACAAATAAAAACACAAATATAGGTAACTTGGAATGAAAATATTTTTATATAATAAAATTTTATCAGTTAATTTGAAGGATGAATATATTATTATGGTAATAAAATGGAGCAATAATTAGTGACAGCAAGCTGTGAATTATATTTACATAAACCCTTTTAATCACTTTTACATAGTAAAATAAATAGGGAAATAGACTGACCTTTATAAATGTTAACAGTAAATATATTAGATATATAAATTTAGGAAGAACACTATGTTCTTTTGGAGCTAAAATATTGCTGTAAATAATTTGATTACCAGTAAACCAAAAATAAAGACTAGATCATATTATATTTCTATCTTTATAGAATTATTTCAGAACTAGTATATATAACACTAAATAAAACAACCTCTAAGAACTGAATTTAATGTTTAATTATTTAATTACTATTTTGGCCATAACTGTTTCAATGGAAAGTCCTATAAGGTAGATCTGCAATCTTAGAAAATGATTTAACAGATAGCTACCAACTTGGTCTCCTTTATCACATGTGACAGACAGCCTACGCAGGTTGGATCATGAGCAGGAGCCTAAGCAAAATCAACCAAAAGATTCTTTACATCAATATGTATACCCCAGTGCTCAGTGTGGTGACTACAGGAAAACAATCTTAGCACCTCATGGTGCTAAGACATTACCGTTTCTGCATCATGAAGCAAAGAAATTAATTATGAAAATAATTCATCTACATATTAAAATTTCAGAATTATTCTTTCATTTTAGATGTTCATTATAGAAGATGACAGTCTGCTTTGACCAAAAAACTGATTTTTGACACTTAGTTAAAAAAAAAAAGTACATCTCTGAATTTGCTTATTAAATTGTCTGGAAAATGTTCATATTTTTATATGAATATCTCTTCACCCTGCTGCCCCTAAAGGGACAGAATGACAAATTTTCAACAGGCATGATAACATAATACTTCCCACACGCATAAGCCAAAAAGATAAAATGTCTTACAATAAGTGAATCTGTGAAAACAAGTGGAAATGATTTTCTATAAATTAAGCAAGCTGACCTGGAAAAGCTGGATAGATATTTGATCCGGTGGATATTTTCTATTGATCTATATGATTAACATGAAATATATCACATTTGCATAAATAAAGAAACATATATTTATACACAGGAACAACTTAGTTTATATTTGGACTTGAATAATACATTCCAATCAACCTTTGCTGCCATAAAATTGATCATGAATCAATACTAATTTTTTTCTTAAATATTTGATATTAAGAAACATGTTCCTTTCTCTTCCTTCAAGTGTAATTTCTACCATTATTTCTTCTGGAGTTAAGGTCTATTAACTAACATAAGGATAGATAGTAAGAGGTTCACATGAAAGCCATCTTGCTTTGTCCTTGTAGACTTAAATTTAATGTTTACTTTCATTACAGTTATCACAGCTCTATATCTATTTCCTAAAACTTCTTTTTAGCAAACTGTAATTATAATTATGTTCTCTGCATCAGTATCTAGTGATAACAGGCCACGTACAATTGCAACACGGGCCCTGGAGCAGCTCTGTAGATTTTTTAAGGTGACATGTTCCGCTTAATTTCTACCCAAACACCCAGAAATCAATGGGTTTTGAGATATCTTAGTTTCAACAGAACTCCATTACTTTGAATTAAATTTGCTTTTTCTCTGTAGATTATTACCTGCCTGTGGGATTTGAGGTTTTTCAGACAGAGAGCTTTTCAGAGATTTGTACAACTTTGTGTATCAATTTGTCAAAACTTTAATTAGCATAACTATTTCTAGGATTATTTAAGATTATTTTTATTCTTCCAGTTCTGAAAATCTAATTGTCTAGCCTCTTCCTTTATATGTGTGCTTTAGAAAAAATATTCATTAAAATTACATTTGGAAACAACAGCAGAAGAAAATGTTTTATGTTAAAATCTTAAGTACTGAACAATAAAATAATTAGCCATGTATTTTCTTTGGATTTTTTATAGATCATTCAAATTAAATATTTTCTGTTTACTTATTCTTATCTGATTGAATTCAATGACAGAAGAATTCAAGAGTACAAATGATTAGCAAAATCAATTTATTAAACTTCATGTAGTTTAAAAATAATAAATAGAATTTAAACATAATCAATAGAATTTGATGATAGATAGATATTGTCAAGATCTCAAAATCATAGAATCCATAGAAGCTAGACTTCTCTCTTCACCATTTTGCCTAAGATACTTTTTGGAGTGTGCAAAAACCCCATCTGTAAAACAGCTTCAATGTGTCTATTTAAAACTAATCACTCGGGAGGGCATTTGTTGTGATGAGCCCTGGGTGATATATATAAGTGATGATTCATTAACTTCTACTGTATGTTTTCTAACTGGAGTTTCAATAAAAACTTGTAACTATTAAAAAAAAGGAACTAATCCTCCCTTTGCTTATTTACAGACCTTTGAAAAGATCTCTCTATTCAGGCTATAGAGAAAGCTTTTTTTTTAACCATTATGTGTATATGTGTGCCTGTGGGTTAGGTATGCATTTCTAGAAGACATCTTTGTATTTTTAGTAGGAGTTTTTTAAGTAGCTAGACTGCAGATGAACCAAAGAACCTCTCCCAATAATGAGAATTCTATATCTTTGGGAATCACCCTAATAAATATTTGATAGCTCTAGTAGTTATTAAATTTTGTTACAATGAGCTGAAATCTCTCTCACTGTAGGATCTACTTATAGAGACCCTTGTTTTTGTCTTGAGACAATACACAAAAACCCTAAACTTGTTTGGCATGGATATATTTCATAGGCAGGTATTGAGGCAATCAATAACATTTCCAACCCTATATCCTTCTTGTGCATGCTAAGTATCTCAACCCCAGTTATTCCAAACTGAAATCATTGGGCATGTTTTTAATACATTTATAAAACCTCTTGGTTTCTTTCCAAAAAAATTATATATGTCCAGATTATTTGGAGAAATGGATCTCAGAAATGAAATACTATGTGTTTGAACACATAAAGCAAGGCCCATCTAGTTCTAGAAACTTGATTTTCTGAAAGGAATGGCCTGCTTGTTACATGTTTACATGTTGTTGGGTCCATGGTCAAAGGAACAAGACTGATACAAAGCCAAAGTTAAGCAAAGTCTTATTTCACGAAGCATCGAGAATCAAACTAACCATTTGGGGCCGCCTCTTACAGAGAGGGCAACCCCTCCCAGCCTCACAGACTAACTTTCATAGATCAAAGGCCATGTGGTTGAGCCTGGCCACACACAGGTGGCCAATGAGATTGCAACACACAGAGAAAGCTGCACAGTCATACTAGGTCACACACAGGTGGCCAATTGAATTACAATTCACCCCATAGTAACTCTTTGAACTAGCCTATCACATTGGTCAGAATTGGTACCCAAAAGGCGCCCAAAAGGCAGGGCCCACACTCCTTGGTAGCTAGGGAGACAGTATGCACGCTCCACTGATTGAATGTCTGCACCTGGCCCGACTCATCCCTGCATTTGGGCTCTGTTACCTCCACCTGGGTGGGCTCTGTTACCTCCACCTGACCTGACCTGACCTTGTATTTGAGCTCTGTTTTCAGGGACTGGTTGACCATGTTCTACTGGTTTCCTAGACTTACTTTTAATTAAGTTCCCCCAGGGTGCGGGAAGGGGCAGGGTCAGTTTAAGTTTTACTGCATAAACAACAAAATCACTGTTTAACTGGATGGAATAACTCTGGCTCAATAGGCCCTGACAATGTAAAATCTGACTGTATACTTCTTTAGTTAGGGCAATATTGGAAAAACCTATCTTCCATGGGAAATTAATAGGTGTTGTATACATACATAAGACATACAGATAATTTGTTCTTTGATCAAGTTAGCTTGGAAAACTTTCAATTAACTCAAGTTCCAGCAAATTTAAATTTAACAGGCTTTTAAATTGTAGAACACATCAGAAATTTTTGTGCTAACTGTGCCAGATGACTCCCAGAGGGACGGACATAGTACAGTGTTTCCCAAGCTTTTCTGACCCCAGAATTCCTTTAATAGAGCATCTTTCAAGACAGATTTTGGGTTAGAATATTGTTACTCTTTGCAGCATGAAAAAGTATTGGAGGTAGAGTCATCTGAAAGATGAAATTGAATTTATTCATGCAACATAAATCTGACTAATTAAGTAAGATTCATGGTTTTTGTCCTTAATGCTGAGCTATATTGTAGAAGACTAGGATTTGTCAAGAGAACAAGATATTTGGGCAATTGGTTCCTGGAAAATGAATCAAAAGGTGGCATTCTCCAAATGCAGCCAAGTTAAGAGCTAGAGATAACTTGGGTTCTGTGCCCACAAAGCTATATGAGCTCATTCGGGGTAAAGAACTCATCTTTCCTTTGGGATAACCTATAGACTGAGGCAGAGTTTGAGCCTTGGACTCAAATCTTGTAAGGGAAACTGTTTCTATATTTCTTGATTTCTCTGATAATTTCTCTTTTATTTTCCATTAGTGATCAGTAAAATCTGTGAAAATTCCAACCAGGCTCAATTTTTTAGTGTACATGCAAAATAAATATTTTGGTCCTTCCTTGCCTTACTGTGGAGAGCAATGCCTACTAGCACCCAACTTTAGGATGAACACTATATTAAGTGTCTGACAAAAAGGCAAAATATATTGACAATGTTATAAGGTCAGTTTTATCAGATGCCCTACCCCACGTAGAGACCCTCATTTGCTACTAGCTGCTAAAATATGGAAGATTCTGCATTCATTAGTGGAAATGATTTTTTTTTTTTTTTTACAAACACTTAGTTCAGGCAGGAATTATTTTTTTCCCCTCCTTTGGTTTTGTTTTCTTGTCTGAATGAGACACATGCCCTATTGATTTGCCTTGAGCTTATAATTAAAGGAAAACAACAAATCTTTCCTTTTATTCTATTTTCTCCACCTCTGTTTGCTATTCATTTATCTTTTCCTAATATGTTATTTGGATTTTTAGAAACAAAACTGAGAATTTCTATTAATTCCTTTTAATGTTATTTCTAAAGATTTAGTCCAATCTTCTAATCCCTCTATATATTATTTCACCCTGCTTCTTTCCTCCAGTATATATTTGTCACATCTACAATTTTATCTGCAAATGTAATAATTACATTAATTCTTTATTCAACCATTAATAAAGTAACAACAGATTGGGATCAATCCATTAACAGCTTATAAGTGTCACAATATAAGCACTCAATTTTCTCCTTAATTATATTAATATCTAGCCTGTATTTCTTATATTATCTTTAAGGGTGTCTTGAGATACCTTGTCAAAAATCTCATCAATTGCAGATACATAAGGGAAACAAGAGAATTCAGGATCAAGAGAATTCAGGATCACTTACTACTTAATTTAGTGATATTTCCTATAAATATTAAGATAATTTAAATTCTATAGTATATTATTTCTTGCTTCTATAACAGTTTTGTGCCTGAGCTCAGAAGATATCTAAACCAATGGTTATTGACTATGAGATCTTACCAAGGTTGTTTAAATATCTTGGGCTTTATTTTCTTCATTTTCAAGTAAGGAATGACACAAAATTAAATACCTAAAGTATCTGGCAAAATCCTAGTACTTAGTAGATTTTTGGCAAAGATAGATTTCCTTACAAAGTCACTATAATTATCTTGATAATATAAAGTATTCTTAAAGATGGGCTGCTTTTCTATTAAATGACATCAGTATAAATTCTATGTATTGTATAAACAGAGACTTAAGTGAAATAGATGTATTTATCAATTGAGCAATAAAAATATTTTGAATTTAGAAGCATAACACAGGGTAACAATCAAAATAATGTCATACAATAAAAATAAATAAATAAATAAATAAATGCCTACCATACATTTCACCCTCTATTAATATTGGGGACAGGAAAAAAAAAGATTCAAATTTAAGATTCAAAGTATGGTCCTTTCTGAAAAGGAGACCACAATCTAGTAAAGAGAACATGCAGAAAGCAAATAATTACAACTCTGTACGTTGGGTTCTTTAAAAGTAGGCTGAGAAGCATTAAAATGGCTCAGTTAATTGCCCTCAGAATACTCAGAGGAGAATTCAGAGAAGAGGAGGCATTTTTGTTGTTTTATATAGCAAGTTGAAGTTTTAAAGGGAATAACACTTCTTACTTCGGAAACGGTAAAGAGTTTGGAGTGGTTAGAACATATGGTTGAATTGGACTCTCCAAAATATTAAGCTTAATATATTTTTGTGAACTTTATATAACATGTTTAGAACTTTGAAGCCCTTTTTCCATAAATGTCCTTGATTTAGGAAAAATATACACTCAAGAACCATTTAGGAGAAATAATGACCTGAACTTTGGAACTAATTATTTTGGGACAATGAAAGAAACTCAGATCAGTATAAATTTAAAGTTCTATCTTGGATGACTGAGCAGATATAGTAAAATAAATAAAATTATTAAATTTTGGAAGAGTAACAAATTTGAGGGATATGTGGAGTTTGAGCTAATCAAGAAAATACCGTGTTGTGCAATATAAAGCAGCCACTTGTCAATCAACTTCTTGTGCTCATAAGAGACAGTAGCTATAGACACAAATTGTATATACCATTTGTATCAATTGTCACTTTATTATGATTATACAAGTCGTATATGTTTATTATGAAAAACAAAATATATAAAATAGGAAATAAAAGTTTAATCTTATCTGTTAATAATTACAGAGATAATTTTGACATATATCCTTCCAAAATTAGGGTTATAATGTTTATTTTTTTTTTACTTAACTTTATGTAAGAAGCATATTTCCATGTCATTCCACATTAATTTAAAAAATAGTTAAATGCTAAAAAAAAGTTAAACGCTATATTGTATTATATAGACAGATCTTAGAATTATTTAGTGAATTCCATACTACTAGATATTTTAGGTGTTTTAATTTATTATGGTAAAATATTGTTATATTTAGTGTCTTTTTCATAAATATCTGCATACACGTCTGATTTTCCCCAATATCTATATTTATAGAGGTGAAATTAATTTAACAAAATACATGGAAATTAAGATAAATGAAAAGTTTTAAATTGCCCTTCAGAAAGGTGGTCCTATTCTGCATTTACTTTCCCAGGCAGTATGTAAGGCCTATTTCACTGGATTTAATTGAAATTGTAAAGTTGAACTTTTGTTTCCTGACTCTATCTTTGAAAACAATATGCTTTTGACTGATACTGAAAAAGAAATGTATGGCCATGTAGTAATAGCCTTTATTTACACAATTATATTAACACTAAAAACAGATTTCTCATAAAACCTTGAGTAAACCCTTTTGAGCCAAGAAAAATATTGATATGACTTTGGAGATACTAACCCAAATTAGGAATTTTTACTGGCTTACTGGGTAGGTGTGACTCAGAAAGTGAGAAATACAGAGATAGTATATGTATATATAAAATATAACATTTATCAGAATACTATTATTTTAAAAGTAAAAAGATAAACATGTAAAATATAATAATAATGTTAACAATTTAATTACACTTAACTTTATTTTTCAAAGAAATTCCACAAGTTGTTGAAATGGCAAAAACTGAAAAGATAAGTTTTTGAATAGCGGAAGAATTTTCATAATAATACCTGAATAAAATAAGTTAGGAAACAAATGTTAAACTTGATATCTGAATTTCAAGAGAGTTTAGAAATTTTATAATAAGCAATTACTAATACAAAATTTTGTACCTTAAGTGAATGTATTCTTATTATGTTGAATTCTATACTGTGTCTGCTTTTTTATTTTTTTAAGATTTTATTTATTTATTTGACAGAGAGAGAGATCACAAGTAGGCAGAGAAGCAGGCAGAGAGAGAGAGAGAGGAAACAGGCTCCCCGCTGAGCAGAGAGCCCGATGCGGGCCCCAATCCCAGGACCCTGGGACCATGACCCGAGCTGAAGGCAGAGGCCTTAACCCACTGAGCTACCCAGGTGCCCTACTGTGTCTGCTTTTAATAAATTTAAGTATTTTTTGAAAGTTTGTAACTGTGATCTCTAAATTCCAAGAAATGAAGTCATTCTCCTATATTTGCAATGGGTACTTATCTTGAAATACAGGATTGCAAATCTTTTGTTATCAGTCTTCTGGAAGACTCAAACCCCAGGGAAATGCAGGTCATTTGTATGAATTAGAGAAATTATAGCCAGAAATAATAAGAGTTCTGTGAATGATGTATGACTGTGTTGTCATTGATTCATTTCTCTTGAGACTTCTAATTTGTTGGGAAATTGTGAGGTTTTCTTTCATTTTCTTTAGCTTCCACATCATTTTTTAAATTAGAATTCATTCCTAATTGGTTTTCATTCAATGCATCAAAATAAAAACTAAGCAAGAAATTTTAAGATAAAACAGAATTTATTTAATCTTTTTGTCGCCTTTATGTCATTTTATTTTATTTTTTTAAAAGATTTTAAGATTTTTTAAAAAGATTTTATTTATTTATTTGATAGCGATCACAAGTAGGGGGAAAGTTAGGCGGGGGGGCGGCGGGGAGAAGCAGGCTCCCTGCTGAACAGAGAGCCCGATGTGGGGCTCTATCCCAAGACCCTGAGACCATGACCCAAGAGGAAGAGAGGCTTTAACCCGCTAAGCCACCCAGGCGCCCCTATGTCATTTTATTTTTAACTTACATCCCCTAAGTAAAAGAGAAACCTAACTGGACCACTGAGTATAAATGCAAAGATTTAAAAACAATTTAAAAGTTTAATAAATTAGGGCACCTCGGTGGCTCAGTGGGTTAAAGCCTCTGCCTTTGGCTCAGGTCATGATCTCAGGGTCCTGGGATTGAACCCCACATTGGGCTATCTGCTCAGCAGGGGAGCCTGCTTCCCTGCCTCTCTCTGCCTGCCTCCCTGCCTATTTATGATCTGTCAAATAAATAAATAAAATCTTTAAAAAATCTAATAAATTAGAGTTATGATAGAGTCATAGTCTCAGTACTTATCATTTATTGGACACTTACTATGTGACTATGTGTCATTTAGGAGGCTAAATGGACAATTTGGTTGTATGTATGTATGTGTGTGTGTGTGTGTGTGTGTATGGCTTAGCTTCCTAAAGCTTCCTATATATAATATATAATATAAATAAAATTGTACACACACATATTCAAAGAGTTTAACCAAATTGTCCAAAGTCACATAGTAATAGTGAATCTGAGGTTTGATTTTGACTTTTTCTTACCCCAAAGCCCATGCAATAGCCATGAGAAGCCCATGTAATAGCCATGAAATGAGAGCAGAATTAACTCACTAGATCTCAGGAACCGGGCTGAGAACAATGTTGATGATAAATGAAAAGCCTGGGACTGCTAAGAATCAAGCATCTCCCCAAGGCATCTAGCCCCTGACCGTGTTAGGAAAAAGACAGAGAGGGCCAGATAGCCAGTCCAAACAATCAGAGTAATTTCTTACAGAATTTCTTGTTTAGTTTGGCTTTCTGGTCTATATTATACTCCATTGCCAATTTCTATCCAGTTTGATCTGCTCTCTGCCCCTGATTTTTTACCTGATTCATTCTTTCTTTTGCCCTCATCAGCTACATTCTGCATCCACACCCTTCCTCTGGAATATCTTGTTACCTGGATTATAATACTGAGTCCTAGTGCTGTTCCCAGGGTTTTGGAAATTTGGATGATCTTATAATCCCCTTATTTTTTTTTTATGAAGAATTACCTATAAATGAGAATTCAGTTCATGCTGTTTTCCATGTAGATATTCTCTTCTCCTAGGCACTGTGAATGAAAATGGGGATTCCTAGACTAGGAGTGGAGATAAAGCGACTGAGAAGCCCTCTTCTGGGCTCTGATCAACAATGAAATGAGTTCCTTTCAGAATTACCCATAATGTCCAAATAATCCCAAAGAATTTTATATTTGGTTTTTCAGAAATCAAAGTGTTGGGTGAAATTAAATCAGTAAATATCTATATGGTGATCCATGGAGGAGAATCATAATATAGTATGAAAATCAAAAGACCTAGTTTTTAGTCTTGCTGCAGAGTGATCTTAATTCATACACTCAACTTATATAAACTCTTAATGTTATGTGAGAAATAAAGGAAGTAAATGATCCCCAGAGTATTTAAGCATCATAATATTATATAACAATATAATTCCAACTAGCAAAGGGGGAATCTAAAAATTACAAGTATAATGGAGTGGGCTGATTAACCAGGCCTCTAGTGAAGTAAGTGCACCAAGATAATATAACAAGATGGTGTACTTATATTTAGATCAATTTTATTTCATTTACCCCTGAAGTTTCAACTTGACATTATTTTTTTGTAGTCTTAATGACTATGCATGGAAAATATTGAGAAATGCTAACAAAGCTCTCTTAAGGCTCAAGGTAGAAAAATCTATTAACAGAAAATGTTTCAAGGAGTCCTGAACTTGAGTCCCCAAGCACCGTTGATCATACATGATCTCATTTACAAGTTTAAGCAGTTTAAGGTGGACTTTTATTGATTAGAAGTATAAACTTGATCAAGCAAATTTAAATTTTTTATAGAAATAAAATTACCATAAAATAGATGTAAATTACAAACTAAAGTATGTTTATAATATGCACATAATTGGACAAAAAAACCCCACTGAGCTAATATATAAAACACTAGTTCATAAAATGTCTAGTATGTTCAACTTCATTAGTAATCAGAGAAATGAAAATTTTAAAGCAAAATGCACTCTATTTTCTCAGTTTGGGAAAATTTAAAAGCCTGGTAATATTAGGTCTTAGTTAAAATATGAGAAAACTAATACTTTCATTTTCTACTGAGAGTAATGCACCATCTTTCTGGTAGACATTTTCATATGTATTATTCTGTCTGAATTAGTATTCTCTCTGAATTAAGAATTTCACTTCTAAAAAGAAAAAGAATTTCACTTCTAAAAAGTTATGTTAAATATGTGTGTATATGTGACATTTATGTATAATATTTTTGCTATAATATTATCTGTTATCTGGAGAGTTTGGGAAAAGAAAATAAAGACCCCAAAATATGGGTAGATTAAGCATTCCATGATTCATTAGAATACTTAGGCACATAGAAGACTGTCTGGTTGGCTCATACAGTAGTGCATGCAACTCTTGATATTAGGGTTGTGAGTTGAAACCCCATACTGGGCATGGAGCCTACTTAAAAATAAATGTTAGACACATTGAAAAAAACCCTGATGGTATAGCTTTATATTTATTGATATTAAATACTATGAAATATTAAGTTAAAACATGTTTATTATTATAATATTATTATCAGTGCTACTATTTTTTAAAAGATTTTATTTATTTATTTATTTGAGAGACAGACAGACAGACAGCAGAGTGAGACAGCATGAGAGGGGAGGTCAGAGGGAGAAGCAGACTCCCCATAGAGCTGGGAGGCTGATGTAGGACTCGATCCCAGGATTCCGGGATCACAACCTGAGCCAAAGGCAGTCGCTTAACCAACTGAGCCACCCAGGCACCCCAGTGCTACTATTTTTAATTCAATTGTTTATTCACCTATTCAACAAAATTTAATAAGAACATGGTAAATGCCAGGAGTTGTCTTTCATAGTAGAGATAAAGCAGTGAAAACTAAAAAATCCTAGTTCCTGCTCTCATTCATGGAGCTTACATTCTAGCGGGGATGACAAGCAATAATTAAGTAAATAGATAAGAGGTTCACTGAGATAAAATGGAATAAGAAGTATAAAATGTGGGCGCCTGGGTGGCTCAGTGGGTTAAGACTCTGCCTTCGGCTCAGGTCATTATATCAGGGTCTTGGGATCAAGGCCCATGTCGGGCTCTCTGCTCAGCAGCGAGCCTGCTTCTCCCTCTCTCTCTGCTTGCCTCCCCCTCTCTCTCTGCCTGCCTCTCTGCCTACTGTGACCTCTCTCTCTCTGTCAAGTAAATAAATAAAAAATCTTTAAAAAAAAAAAGTAACAAAGTGGGAAGTGGTCAAGAAAGGTCTCTCTGATAAGGTGAACTTTGAGCAGTGATCTAAAAGAAATGAGAAACTAGTCATGAGGATATTTCAAGAAGGATATCGTGGCTCAGCAGATAAACAAGCAAGTACAAAGTCTATCAAAACGGGATGTGTTGGTGTGTTCAAGAATGGCAAGGAAACCCATGTACCAAAGAATAAGCAAGAGGACAAGTGGTAGGGAAAGATAGGGAAAATGCAAGAAGTGTTATACATCATAAGGTCTTCTGGGACAAAATGTAAGGGTTTTGAATACTTTAAGATGGCAAAGCAGTGGAAGTTTCTGAGCAAAGATGTTACATAAACTGACCTACATTTAAAAGGATGGTCCTGACTGCTGTGTAGACAGTGGACTATAAGGGAAAGGGTAGAAGAAAAGACACCAGTAAGAACTGATGGTGCACTGAGCTAGAACAGTAGCAGTGGATATGGAGGGAAGTTGGACTCTGGATATATTCTGAGGGTTGAATATGAGATGTATGAAAAAGAAAAATTCAAGGATGACTGCAAGTAATTAAATATTATTGCATGCATTTATGTATATATATATGCATAGAAAAAAGGATAGAGAGCTATAGTAAAATGTTTTAGTGATCAATCAATAGCAGAATTTTTTATTTGGTATTTTTATTTGCTATTTTTATGAACATAGAATATTTTTGAACAAAGAATATTTATGAACATAGAATATTTTTGAAGCAAACAATAGAAGCCATGTTCCTTCAGACTGTACAGCTATATTCTTTATAATATTCTTTAATATTATATTCTTTTTTCTATTCTATTATATTCTTTAAGTTATATTCTTTATATTCTTTATATACTTGAATATTCCCTTAAAGGATTTTTAAACTCCAGAAAAGATCAACATTTGACAACTTTGGTGATATTTCACTATAGCAAAAGTGATGGCAAAAGCATTGAGAGTTATGTATGACCTTCCTTTGCATTAATTAAACAGAAAGAAAAAAAAATATTTTAGAAGCAGATTTTTAGAAGGTTTGTAGTGGCATCATCTTCAAATAGTCTCTTATTGTTAGTTCCATGCTGAAATAGTTTAAGTCTCCTACACTGTTGGTGGGAATGCAAGCTAGTGCAACCACTCTGGAAAACAGCATGGAGATTCCTCAAAAAGTTGAAAATAGAGCTACCCTACAACCCAGCAATTGCACTACTGGGTATTTACCCTAAAGATACAAACATAGTAATCCGAAGGAGCACATGCACCCGAATGTTTATGGCAGCAATGTCTACAATAGCCAAACTATGGAAAGAACCTAAATATCCATCAATGAATGAATGGATAGAGAAGATGAGGTATATTTATACAATGGAATACTATGCAGCCATCAAAAGAAATGAAATCTTGTCATTTGCAACTATGTGGATGGAACTAGAGGGTATTATGCTTAGCGAAATAAGTCAATCGGAGAAAGACAACTATCATATGACCACCCTGATATGAGGAAGTGGAGATGCAAAGTGGGGGGTTTGGGACATAGGAAAAGAATAAATGAAACAAGATGGGATCAGGAGGGAGACAAACCATAAGAGACTCTTAATCTCACAAAACAAACTGAGGGTTGCCAAGGGGAGGGGGGTGGGGAGAGGGTGGTGGGGTTATGGACATTGGGTAGAGTATGTGCTATGGTGAGTGCTGTGAAATGTATAAAACTGGTGATTCACAGACCTCTACCCATGGGGCTAATAATACATTATATGTTAATAAAAAAATTTTAAAATTGTAAAAAATAGAGTTCTAGAAATAAGCCCATGTATACATGGTCAATTAACTTATGACATAGGAGCCAAGAATATACAATGAGGAAGGGACAGTCTCTTCAATAAATGCTTTTAGGAAAACTGGACAATCACACACACAAAAATGAAACTGGACCACTACCTTACACCACATTCAAAAATTAACTCTAAATGGATTAAAAAGTTGAAAGTAAAGCTTTAAGCCATAAAACTCATAGAAGAAAACATAGGCCATAAGCTCCTTGACATCAGTCTTGGTGTTAATTTTTTTGGATCTGACATTAAAAGCAAAGTCAACAAAAGCAAACATCAACACAAGTGGGACTGCATCAAACTAAAACACTTCTGCACAGTGAAGGAAACCATCAACAAAATGAAAAGGCAACTGATTAAATGAGAAAATATTTGCAAATCATACACTCCATAAGAGGTTAATATCCAAGATATATAAAGAATTTACACAGCTTAATATAAAAAAAAATCCAAACAACCCAATTAAAAAATGGATGGATAGAGGACTTGAACAGACATTTTTCCAAAGAAGACTTACAGATGGATGATAGGCACATTAAAACATATTCACCATTACTAATCATTAGGGAAAAATGCAAATCAAAATCACAATGAGCTATCACCTCTAACCTGCCAGATTAGCTATTATCAAAAAGACAAGAAATACCAAGTGTTGGTAAAAATGTGGAGAAAACATGCACTGTTGGTGGGAATGTAATTAGTGCAGCCACTATGGAAAACAGTATGGAAGTTTCTCAAAAAGTTAAAAATAGAATTACCATATGATCCAGCAATTCTACTTCTGGGTATACCCAGAAAACAAAGACACTTGACTTGAAAAGATATATGCACACCCATGTTCATTGCAGCATTATTTACAATAGCCAAGACACAGAAACGATCTGTGTCCATCAATAGATGAATAAATAAAAGGAAATGTAATAAACACACACACACACACACACACACACACACACACACACAGGAATCTTGCTATTTGTGTCAACATGGATGGATCTTGAAGGAATTATGTTAAGTGAAATAAGTCACACAGAGAAAGACCAATACTGTTTGATTTCACTAAATGTGGAATCTAAAATATTAAGCTTCTAGATACAGAGTACAGATTGGTGCATACCGGGTGGGGTGAGGAAAAATGGGTGAATAGTGTCAAAAGGTACAAATTTTCAGTTATAAAATAAATAAGTCATGGAGGTATCATATATCACCATTTGTCCTGGAAGGCTACCCTGCATGAACTGTGTCCATAGGCTCGACTTGCTCTCTGGCCACCATTTGTTTTCATGCAGGGAGGATGACTGGATCACTCCAGGGGGAGGGAGCAAGTGTTAGTCAGTGTGTTTGTCACTGTAGTTTAGCGACATACATATAGTCACTATGTATTGTCACTATAGTGAACAATACTGTATTACATATTTGAAAGTTGGTAAGAGAGCAAATACTAAAAAGCCTTATCACAAAAAAAATTGTTACGATGTATGGTGACATATGTTAACTAGATTTACTGTGCTGATCATTTTGCCTTACATATAAACAAATATCTAATCATTATCTTGTATACTTGAAACTAATAAAATGTTACATATCAATTATATCTCAATAAAAAGAAAAAGTAAAATATATTTCTGTACCAACTGAATTTTCTCCTGTATTAGTTACGCAGCAATGTACGAGATTGCAGGGCTAGTAGTGAGGAACATTGACTAGATTCAAATCCTTGTCTTGCATTTGTGAACTGCATGAACTTAAGGAAGACATTCCCATCTCACCAAACCTCAGTAAACAATGAGAGAAACGCATGAGGGAGGGACAGAGTGCATGAGCCAGGCAGGGGAGGGGGTAGAGGGTAGAGGGAAAAGCGGGCTCCCTGTCACACTGAGGAGGGAGCCCAACTCAACCCCAGGATCCTGAGATCATGACCTGAGCAGAAGGCAGACATTTGACCGCTGAGCAACCCAGGCTCAAAACACATGGAAGGGGTTTGGAAATGACCAGAAAAGTTCTATTTCTTGACTTGATGTTAGTTACTAGGATTCAAGATGTTTACCACATAACTCAATCTATACATTTTTAGTGTGGTTTTCTGTATCTGGTTTTATACTGTAATAAAAGATTTAAGACAACAAACAGACAAATAAAAAACAATGGGAGCAATAATCTATTTGCAAAAAAAGGACTGAATTTAATAAACAGTGTAAGCACTTAGTACAGTGTCTAATTCAGAGTTGGCACTAAATAAAAAACAGCAACTCCTCTCATTGTTTTCCTAAATTTCTTTGGTTAAAAAAAAATGTTTGTAATTCTGGAACTCAAAACTTTCCCAAAAAATTTAATGAAAAACTGGGACCATATTACTATGAAACTTTCATTACGCACTTAGAGCTGATGCAGCCCCTTGCCCTTTTTCCTTTGCGTTCTATTGTTTGCACCTAGCAGCCATCCTTCCCCTATTAGATAGGGCCTTTTGGGGTCAGTTTGTCACCATCCAATATGATGTCAATGCATCTTAGATATAGGTGGCCTTGTATATCACTAATCTTAGCAACTTATTTAAAGTGAATAAACAAACACAGTAAGTCCCAGTTTGAAGATGTGTTAGTTCTATGGTTTATCCTTGCGTGACAATAAAATCATTGCCTTCAGGCTTAACATCGCATGTCTCTAAAAACGGGATTATATCCATCTCAAAGAACTTTGGAGAGAATTAAATGATGCAAAATGCTATGCCTGCCACAAAACGATTGTTCAGTGAATGACATTGGTTGTTATCAGTATTATTATCCTGATTTACAGTCTTAGTACTTAGAAGTGCCTGAACAGTGTTTGCAAATGAATGAACGTATATAGTCTTACTAAGGCTCAAGTGGTGTCATCTGGGTCTCCGAGAGAGCAGTATTTTCTACTGGAAACATGAAGGTGTAGATTGGCAACATTCATAGAACATAGGGATGGTTTCAAATGGCACATATTTGTAGCTTCTGATAACTAAGTAACTCAGCCATGTGGCTGAGCTTAGTGGTGAGCCCTTGAAGAGGCAGTTGATTCAGCCCCTTTAAATAAAAATGACAAGAAAAAAGTGGAGAACAGATATATTTATGAACCATTCCACATAGACACAAGGTGCAGTTTTGTTTTTGTGACACACCAGCAACTCTTTAAATATTTATTGTCAACCTGGGGAATCCATGTGTAGACTGGAGGCATATTTAGGCCTTTAATATGCCACCCCAGCAGGGTCTGCTTGAGGCTGCCCATCTGGAAGATGAACGTTTAGAGCCAATTTTAAAACATATTTTTTAAGGATGATACGATTGTTTCTAGCTGATTTTTACCATGACATATGAAAGCAAACCTGGGGCTTTTTTATTTCGAAGTTAAGATTTAAACCAAAAAGATTATTTTGGTTTTTTTCCAGAACACCTGTAGCAAACTCCTTTATAGTCAAGCCTAATTTAAATTCAATTCTATAAAGCCAACTGAAGAACAATGTATGAATCAAAGCAATGAAATACATTTTCCTATTTTGGCACCAAAAGCAGTAAAAAAAAAAAAAATATATATATATATATATATGTATAAATATATATATATATAGTTGGAATTTTATTCTCGTTTTTTCTCTTCAGACTTGATGGATTGTTTTAATGTGTTGAGTCTCTGCCAACTGAGTAAAATTCCTCAGAATTTTACCAAATGAATTTCTAAATGTAATGAGACAATGTTATATTTCTCTTTAAATCATTGTTTTACCAACTTTAAAATGTCTTTTTAAAGACTTAAATATGTATTATAGAACTCAAATGCCATAGCCTAGCATTCATCAGAACCAGTTCATTCTTTTAGGCTTTCACAAACACATCTCCTGTGATTTGAAGAGTTAGTCTTCCTTCCCTCCCTCTCCCTACATTCTTCCTCCCTTCTTTCTTCTCTACCTCCAACCACTTCTCTCCTCACCCCCTTCCTTCCTCCTTCCTTTCCATTTGTTTTTTGGATTTTTATGAGCTAGTAAAGTCAATGTTCAAGTGTGAACAATGTCTAAATATTCAACCCCTTTTCTCTCTCATGATTCAAATTATATTCTTCCAGAGCTTTATTTAGATGATTTCTTTATCAAATAAAATTATCTCCAAAAATGTTGTTTGGTATTTCATTTGAGGTGAAGAGACATTTATGGAATGGGAGAAAGAGAGTGAGAGCAGGAGCGAGAATAGGTATTGTATTGAGACAGAGAGACATAGACAGGGAGGCAGAGATAGACAGAGATTGAGAAAGAGAGATGCTGAAAGCTCCAATAAGACATTTTAGGTCATTGACAAAATCCCAACCACATTTTAGAAGACAACCACAATGTTTAAGTGCCCCCTACTACCTTGATAGTCAGTGCAAAAATTCTATAAGCAGAATTAGTCCCTCTAAAATGATTTTCAATAATATGAATTTTTAAAAAACAGTTTTACTTGCTTCAAAGATTATCTTTTCAAGAATTGAGAAGAAACATGTGACAGAGCTCTCTCTCTCAATCCTTGGGAAGTCACTTTCCTGACGTTAATACTGGAATGGTTAAAGGATTTCTTCTCCTTTGATACCCAAGGTTCTTGGTCATACACTACTTCGAACAATGAAGAGGTAGATCAGACTAAGGGTGGTGTGCAGCAAAGCAAAGTTTATTCAGCGATGGTATGAAGTTCCTGAGGAGGGAGGGGACACAAGAGGGCTGCCACTGGAGTTTCTAAGTCTGAGGGTTTTTATGGGCTTGTTGGCAGGCTGTTTTAATCTGATTAACCCTCCATGCACCTGTCACCCAATCAGCTTTTTGTCATCTATCTATCTCATGGGAAGGGATGGAGGGCTCCTTCTAGAGTGGCTGTAAGATCCTTTTAAGAGTGTTTTCCTCTTGGGGGGGGGGGGGGTCCCTTGTCCTTGCTTGCCCTTCTTCCAACTATCCTTCATCAGAATCAAGTAGCCAATATTGTCTGGTAAAATCTAGGGCAGTAACAGTAGATGGCAGCAACAGTAGATGTTGCTCTGAATGTTACCTCTTTTTAAATGAGGTCTGATGTTAATAGAATGAAGAATGGGAGTTGATTTTCCTATTTGCAATATCTGGTTGCAGATGTGTACAGCCTCCCTATGTACTTGGCAGTTAGGACAATTACCCAGGAGAACTTAGTAAATGGGTCTCCCTTCAATTATTATCCCAGCTTTCACATAGTTTAAAAACATTGACTATCATTAGCAAACTCTTCATAGTCCTCTGTGCCAGTTCCTGAAATGTACTTGCAATTGGAGAATCATATAGAAGGGCAATGATTACCCTTACTGGAGAGGAAATTATTGGGAAAACTATTTTCAAAGTGTTCACATGGCTAGATTCCTCTCACTGCATTTCTTCTGTAGTCTTGAAAGAAAATAGGTCTGCAGTGTGACTGAAGTCTTTTTTCCCCTATCATTGTTCTTATTCTATTTTTCTTTCATTTTAAAATATAAAATGGTCCACTGTGGTTCACTGTTTTCTAATGATTCTTTCAACATTACTATAAAGGTATGAAAATTAGTGTCTCTCCAACTTAAAAATTGTGAGCTGATGATTATACTCTGTAGACTATCTCTCGTTGGACTGAGGCTCCTGGCACACAGGATAAGTTCATTCATTTTCTATAGGACAGTTTCTAGAGATTTGTGAGTTTTCCCTAAGTAGATATACTTTATATGTGTAAGAAATAAACTTTTTAATGTTCAAGGCACTCTTTTATTGAGTTTTCTGCTTTGTTCAGCTGATCCTGACTCTGATTCAGTTTATCAGGACTATACACAAATAGTTCCTACCTTCCCAGGGAGGTAACACTTGATTTGTGTCTTGAACTACATCTTAAGCCAGATGGAGATTGGGTTAGCGGTAAAGAGGTTATTGTGCCTGTGGAGAATAAAGAGGCATTTCAGTCAGAATAAACACTATATTCAAATGTACCACAAGTACACTTGGACTCAAATCATCAAGGTTTGTCAAGGATGTGTCTTAGAAAGGACTGTGGTGCACATCTCTACTCTCCGCACTTTGCCATCTTGCATTCCGTCACAGAAGGTTGACCTCCATGAACTGGATCAACAAACTTCTTTGTCTTCTGGCTTCTGGTTGGGTTTCGTCAATGGGAAGCAGCAGCAAAACATCAGAGTAAAGAAAGAGAGCAAAGTCAGTATAGTTATTTACTCTTTTTTTTTTTTCTTCAGGCCCACTCAAGATGGGCTACATTCCTCTCTCAATGGTCACAGCTCCTGTCATATGGCCCTCTCTCTTTGAGGTCTATTAATTGCTTTGTTTCTTTTGTCCCTTTAAACTTAGAGGTAGGAACAGCATCCTGTTCCTACTGGCCCAGAGGATTTACACTCTGGTGATTTCCCTTTGTCTTGCTGACATTTCTATAAATGGTCTCTTTAATACAGGATAGTTGGAAGAAAGGCAGGCAGGCAGTAACAAGCCCCTCCACTCCCCACTGCCCTAAGAGGAAAGTACCCTTAAAAATATTTAATCACCCTGAAAAGAGCCCTCCTCCCTTTCCTCATGATAGGTAGGTGACAAAAATCTGATTGGGTGACAGGAGCACAAAGAGTTAATCAGATTAAAACAGCCTGCCAACAATTCCATAAAACCTACTAGATCTAAACACCAAATAGGCAACCCTCTTGGGTCCCCTCCCTCTTTGGGATCTTTTACCATCACTCAGTAAACTTCACTAGCACTCAATTAACTTTGCTTTGTTGCCTACCACTCTTTGTCTCATCTATCTCTTCATTCTTTGAAGTGGCATGACCAAGAACTGTGGGCACCAAAGGAAAGGAAATCCTATAACATCTTTATTAAACATTCCTCAGAAAACCTCAATTTCAAGTATTTATTTTGTTTCATTTCCTGGTGGGACCCTGACTAATAAAGAATTCTTTCTACTTGCTTTACTTTCCTAATTTAGAGCACTTACTAAAAACAGCAGGAACAAGCTACTCAGTAAAAGTACTTGTATCTCAAAATACCTGGAGGGATTTTTGTAAACACAGCAAGAATTTTTTTGAAAATGCCTGAAATCACCACAAAAACTCAGAGAATCCTTATCCTCTAGGTTGTTTCTCTGTTAGTGTGTGCCCAGAGCCAAAGGCACACTGTGAGGGAGTGTCACTTTATCATGCTGGAGAACTTATTGTTGAGTCCCTGCTAAACCCATTTGTTCATTTTGTCTCAAGAAATAAATCTAACCAAATGATTTCTACAGAGACTTTCTTTCCCATCTTTTACTCTCTCTCCTAATTCATTAGTTCTGTAAAGTGCTTGCTGTCTACATACTTTCCTTGTTAACCCCTGAAATGGCTTTCTTTTTGCTCAGAACTGTAGCCATATTTCTATTTTGCCTCCTCTACCATCTTGCTGGAGAAAAAGGAAGGATTTTATTTTCTTATTTTAGGGAAGTTCATTACATTCTTGTAATCTAAGCTGAAAAGAGATTTTCTATTGCTCAGTTCTCCACAGCTCTCATGAACGACTTTTGGAGGCTCTGCCCACTGACAGATCAGCAGAGGTAAGTTAGGTAATACCATAGACATACACAAGGGTACTGATGCATGAGAGAGTACACTGGTGTCAAAGAAATACACTGGTTACGTGTGCTAAAGATTAAAACATGCATGAGGGGTGTCTTGGTGGCTCACTCATTAAGCATCTGCCTTTGGCTCAGGTCATGATCCCAAGGTCCTGCCCAATCCTATATCTCATCAGGCTCCCTGCTCAGCAGGAAGTCTGCTTCTTCTCCCTCTCCCACTGCCCCTGCTTGCATTCCCTCTCTCATTGTGTCTCTCTGTCAAATAAATAAATACAATCTTTAAAAATTTAATAAATAAAACATGCATGAGGAGTCAGGAGTCATAGAAGACTGAGATGGAGAGGCAGGAAGGTGCATTTAGGAACATCCCTGACTTACCAGGTTTTTTGTTTTTTGTTTTTTGTTTTTTACTGGTCAAACAGTAGAGATCTAAGTCAGGAACCTGTTCTTGATGGAGCAGGAACCTCACATATCTACAGGAATCCAGGTACAACAATATATTAAACAAAAAGGATGAACAAGAATCCAAATACTTAGGGAAAAAAAAGAATCCAAATACTTACCGAAATATCATAAATCTATTATGTGCCAGAAATGGTAAAGAAATCTATCTATTTGGCTTGTTCTCCATTGTGCAATTTCTTTTAATCCTTAAAAACCACTTGAAAATTCCTTTTCTATGTCTATTTACAGATATTGGCTTTATTTCTCCCTACTTTTATGTCAAGTCATTTTGATGAAGTGTTATGATTTCTTTGGGAAAAACAAATCAGCACAGAAAGCCTTATTTCCATTCTACTTTTCTAACTTTGTCAGCTAGTTCATATTGTTGTCTCAGGACAGGTATGCCAGTTTCAAACAGTCTGTTCATAAACATTAATGTCCAGAAGTGAGACAAGGTGGGAAGGGGGACCAACTCTTTCTGCACCTTTTGAAGATCTAAAAAAATTTTTAGAATCCCCAGCCGCCTTGTCCTCATGTCTTATTGACCTGCATTAGGCCACATGGTACTCCTTAAACGATCATTGTCAATAGGCAATGGAATTACCAAAATTGGCTTAATCAATCCATAATTATCCAATAAATATAACTGGGTTATCAAGATTTCTGCCCTAGGCAGGAGCCAGCCTCTCCTGAAGCATGCCCTCACATGCAGGAAAACTGACAACTGGGGAGAAAAAAAAAGAGTTCATTTGATAAAAAGAGGAAAATAGCTATTAAGTAGACAATCACCAAAGACTGAAAGATCTAAAAGACCATGAAAATGTAAAGGACTATGCCTGAGTGAATAAAAGTGGCAAGATTTTAAGTAATAATTTGGTAGAGGAAAAAAAATAATAATAATCCTGGATAATTTCCTAGAGCTCTCTATTTAAGTAGCATGTTATCTTTTTTGGTAGAAAGAAAGAAAATGGTGGCTAGGGAATATTTATGTCCCACATCAAAGAAGAATTGGATTTATTTTTATTTAATTTCTTGTCCTGAAAGATACTCTGCAACTCCTCCAACCATGGGTCAAAGTATAATCCAATTTTCCCACTGAGCTCATTGACAAATTCTTATCTTAACAAGATTAAGACTTGAAAGCAGAAATTTCTCTGATGTTTCAAAAGGCAATAGCTTTTTACTGATTTCCTTGCACACTTGGCCATTCCTTGTCTTGTTAAGCTGCCATTTGTTCTTTAAAAGTCTTTATAAGTTGTACATTCTCAGTCTTTCTCCTTTTCGGAGGCAATGGTGCTTTCTCTTTGCCCTTTAGCTGACTGAAAGGCCAGGGCGGCTATCTTCTTGGATAGGTGAAACTGTATTCTGAAAAATCTTTAAGATACTGTAAATACTATAAGGAAAATGTGTAGTGCAGAGCTGCCTAACAATAGAACCATAGATCCTAAGTCTAAATTTATGTGTATAGTATAGTATACTGTAAGTACAAGAAATATAGGAAGATCATACATGTGAGTTGAAAAGTTCATAAATAACAGAAGTAAAACAAATGAATCACCAAAGTAGTAATTAGTAGAAGTTATTATACATATGAGACAGGGAACCTAAGGGATTCCATGAAAAAGCTATTTCCTCCTTTTTCTACTTCTGTTCTTGCACAGACCTGCACCCCTACCCAACTATGGCTTATAGTTAATAATGTATACCCCCCTTGTAAAGGCCAAGGAGTTCATGATTTCTTTGGAGTCTTCTAGTACAAAAGAGAAAATCTAAGGAGTGACCGGGAAAGCCATTCATGTATGTTTTACAAGATCACTGACTCCAGACATCCTGACATCAAGACCCCTGGCTCCAGTATGTACCTTTTGGAGGACACCTGAGCATTCATCCTTGTTTCACCAATTTCCTGGATCCTTCAGGGGATGCATACACCAGACCACCATCTTTGATTAAAAAAACCCAGGCCCCAAGTAAAGATGAGACTCACTCTCCTTTCCTTTCTGAGTCTTCTAGGCACTCTGTCAGTATCTGCTCTCTCTAGATCTTCAATAAACTCTACTCTCACTTCCTCTTGGTTCACATTTGATTTCCATCCTACTCCAAGCCAAGAACCCTCATCAGTCCTCGGACACTGTCACCAAGAAGACATACACCAAAAAGACAGTCAGTAGGTTGGAACCACTTAAACCAAAACATGGAATAAAGCTCAGTGGTATACTATTATAAAGCAGCTGATAGAGTGGGATAGCAGTGACTGTTTATTCTTCATAAGGATTGCTTATAATATCAGAATTGCCTTAAATGATAGGGAATTGTTTAGTCGTTATCCCATATCAGTTTTAGGCCATCAGTTTACATCTCACTTATGATTTTCAGGGGCTTAAACAGGAAATGATACAGGCTAAGTTAGTCTTGCAAAGTAAGTTAAATTAAGCTTTATTTGTACAACTAAACTGGTTTTGCCTACTCAAGCAATTTTCAAGGCTGGCTTTTTTTTTTTTTCTTTTAACAGAGTCTCCTGTGAGTATAGAAAAATCCTATATGCAAGCATGAAATTATACTTTCATCCAAGAAAGTAAATATCTTTTAAAAGCTGTCTTCCTTCATTATCTTTCAGTGAGTGGTGTGTGGGAAGATCAACCTTCTCAAAGGCTTCGCAAAAGCCTTTTTGGTATGGGTGAGTATCAGTCAATTTATAGATCCATTTCCAGATAAGGAAGCCTGGGTTCTCTGGAGACTTGGCACAGTTCTAGAAGGAAAGCTTAAAAGTAGCCTGTCTGCCTAGGAGTAGAGGTTATCTAATACTAGCTTCTGCCTGATGAAAAACAAATTGCCCTAGCCATTAATCACTACATAACAAACTGACCTCATTATGCTGAAAGAATTTTAAATTAGTGATAGTTTTATTTGAGGAAAATACAAAATTGTATTTCATCTACATTAATCAGATTTTCAAATCTGATTATTCTTTTCAACTTTTCCAGTAGAATCTGGTTTTCAAATCTTTTGATTTTATTAGAAATTTGAGAAAATGTGAATGACTGTGTGATCTGTAGTTACAGATGGTACCCAACATACGATGGTTTGTCTTACGATTTTTCAACTTGACAATGGTGTGAAAGCAATATGCATGATGCAGTAAAAACCATAGTCTGAATTGTGATCTCTCCCTGGGCTAGTCATATGTGATAGATATTCTGTTATGATACTGGGCAGCAACAGTGAACCGCAGCTCCCAGTCAGCCACATGGTCATGAGAGTAAACACTGATAAGCTTTGAACCATTCTATGTTCAGACAACCAATCTGTCTTTCATTTTCAGTACAGTATTTAATAAATCACATGAGGTATTCAATACTTTATTATAAAATAGGCTTTGTATTGAATGCTCTTACCCAACTGTAGACTAGTATAAGTGTTCTAAGGATTTTTTTTTTTAAGATTGTATTTGTTTATTTGACAGACAGAGATCACAAGTAGACAGAGAGGCAGGCAGAGAGAAAGAGAGGGAAGCAGGCTCCCTGCTGAGCAGAGAGCCCAGTACAGGACTCAATCCCAGGACCCTGAGATCATGACCTGAGCTGAAGGCAGCAGCTTAACAACTGAGCCACCCAGGCGCCCAAGTGTTCTAAGGATGTTTAAGATAGACTAGGCTAGGCGATGTTTGGTAGGTTAGGAGTATTAATTTATTTCAAATGCTGTTTTCGATTTACACTAGGTTTAAGAAGGATGCAACCTCACCATAAGTAGAGGAAGAGCTGCATTTTATTTTATTTTATTTTTAAGATTTTATTTATTTATTAGAGAGAGAGAGTATGAGAGGGGAGAGGGTCAGAGAGAGAAACAGACTCCCCACTGAGCAGGGAGCCCAATGTGGGACTCGATCCTGGGACTCCAGGATCATGACCTGAGCTGAAGGCAGTTGCTTAACCAAGTGAGTCACCCAGGTTCCCAATGAAGAGCTGTATTTTAATATTAGCAGGTGGTAAAAATGAATGCTATACAAAATGATAAGGATATGTCTCTGTTCCTAATCAGAAATAACACTCTTGGGGTGCCTGGGTGGCTCAGTGGGTTAATCATCCGCCTTCAGTTCAAGTCATCCTGGGACAGAGCCCCACATCAAGCTCCCTGTTCAACAGGGAGTCTGTTTCTCCCTCTCCCACTGTCCATCTCCCTGCTCCTGCTCTCTCTCTCTCTCTCTCTCACTCTCTCATCTTCAAATAAATAAATGCAATCTTAAAAAAAAAGGAACCCTCTTGCCCAAAAGAAAGTAAATTTGGGGGGAAAAAATAGGGCCTGAAAAGATGTTTGGGTCTCCTAGCTGGGACCTGAAAGAGGATAGTGAAAGATTATAGTAATTTAGTTAAATGTGTGCATCTAAGTAAGACTATCTGGGTTAAAATCTCCACTCTTTAATTTTGGGGCTGTGTGATTTTGAAAGATATTCTCTGTGCTTTAGTTTCCTTACTTGCAAAATGGTAATGATAGAATTAGGTAACTGTGATCATTAAATTAGATAGTATAGATAAAAATACATGAGTCAGTGTTAAGTATTATTATATCACATCCCTCTTCAAGTCTAAGAATTTCCTTCCATTTAGTTTTTATAATTCTAATAGAGATATTTAGATTCAGAAAGTGTTTAACATTTCCTGCTTGGTATAGCCATGCATTTATTGTTTTACAGGAAATAGAAAACAATGGATTAGCCCCATTCCATCAGTAAGTTTTATTAAAATCCTGGTATGAGAAAAACCTTATGTTTGACAGTAAGCAGAAATGAGAGAAGACCAAAGAAACCAACTAAGCACTCTATGGGCATAGAGTTTACATCGTAGCTTGATCAATACAATCAGTACACATGGAAACAAAAGGCAGTAAACTAAAGTTATAATCCATGAATACATTATAGCTCTAATATTTCAGCTCCCTATTGAAACCATGTCCCACAGTATTAGTGAGGTTGAAGCTACTATAAAGCTAAATCTTGTTTTGCAGGAAAGTCTTTCCTTCTAATCTAATTGTGTCTTTTCAGACTGCACTAACAAATCTGTTAGCTGTCTCTATGGAAGCTTGAAATCCAAGTCAACTGATATGATTCCAGCCTATGAAGAAGCAAGACCCTGCATTCCAAGATGCCGTCCAATTTATACTGGTTCAGCTCCCCAAGCATGCCTATAGCCCTTTCTCCTTGCACTTACATAAGCTCCTCATGTCATGGGCTGAATTTTGCCTCTTTCTGATGTAGGTCTCCATTTCAAAATGAACATGGGATATATGTTACATATATGTTTGCTCAATATACACACTCCATTTGTCCTCATGAATAGTCATAAGTTTCCCTGCCCTTTTCATCAATACGCATGTAATTCAACCCTTATGATTATAAAAAACTTACTCTGTGTTCCATTGGGGAGGGTGATTTGAGGCTTATTTCCTGTCTCTTCATTTGTTTGCCCCTGAAATTAACTCTTTCCTTGCTGCAAATTTGATATCTCAAATTGGCTTTATTCTGTATCAGGCAGATGGATTTGGGTTCAGTTACACTATTATCTAATAATCATCTATTGGTGTCCATCCTCCCCTGAGATTAAAAGTTCTTTGAGGGCAGCTAGGCCCTGCTTGTCAGAAGTCTAGGTATAGAAAATGTACTCTGTAATCAGTGAGTGTTTGAAAACAAAGGAATGTATGTAGTAGCCAAAGAAATAATCATAGACACAGTGGAAAGAACACTGGAGTGATAAGGAAAGGAACTGAGATTATTGAGTTTGACTCTCTCACTAATTATCTGTGAAATTTAGCTTCAGTGTTTCCACCTATAAAATGAGAGGATTAGCCTAGATTAGTAAGATCCTAGTGTTTTTTTTTTAATAGCACAAAAACATTGTTCATATGAAATCTTATGAACTAAACAGGTAAGAGTAGAAAACTACAAACAACCTTTATACTGTCAAGAAGACCGTTTGCACGAATCACTGTTTTAGCTGAATCCTAAAAGACAAATGGGAGTTAACCAGGAGAAGAGTTTGGAAATGAGAAAAGATTTCCCAAAGTCTAGAAAGAGCTTCAAATTGAAATCCATTAACCCATCAGATTTAAGAGTAAGAACAGGAAGTGGAAAGAAATGGGGCCTAAGAAAGTAAGCAATGTCAGATCATCAATGTCCATAGAAATCATGTTAAGAACTTTGGACTTCAGGGTACCTGGGTGGCTCAGTCATTAAGCATCATTAAGCATCTGCCTGAGCCTTCAGCTCAGGTCATGATCCCAGGGTTCTGGGATCAAGCCCTGCATTGGGGTCCCTGCTCAGGGGGAAGCCTGCTTCTCTCCACTCCCCTACTTATGTTACCCTCTCACTGTATCTCTCTCTATCAAATACATAAATAAAATCTAAAAAAAAAAAAAAAAAAAAACCCAAAACTTCAGACTTTATCCTTAAGGCAGTAAATATCCATTAAAGAGATTTAGACAAGAGAGTGATCTCAAATTTGCTCTTCAGAAAAATCACTTGGGTTATATTGCAGAAAAGGCATTTGAGAGAAACAGGATTAAGGCAAGGATGTCATTTAGAAGATTGTCGCAGTAACATTAGAAAGAGAAGATGGTCATTTAAGTCAAGACAGTGTCACCAAATCCCTCACTCCCTTGATTCTCTTGCCTCTTTTCTACTCATCTATAATGTTAATACTATAACCTTGGATAAATCTGAGTCTTTGCCAAGTCCATTCCTGTACTCAAGAAGTTAAATGTGACTGGGGATAAACATCCATCTAAGATAACTGATTTCCTCTTAAATTCATGAAAATAGTTGCCAATAAGCTGTTAAAATGCTGCTTAGGAATCACACCCTTTACCCTCGTGTCAATTTACCCTTCCATTCTCCTAAAAAATGTAACTTCCTTCTTTCTTCCCTATCTTCAAACTTTCAATACCTCTTGGCCCATTTCCATTCTTAGCTCATGATCTTTCTTCTTACCACACCAGGAACTGAAACAGAGGGAATCTTCCATAGATTCCTAGGGCTTCATCTCACCACCTACCTGCTACTGTTCTTTCCTCTGTCTAGTCATTAGAGGTTTTCTCCTTGCTCCTATCCAAAGCCAGTCCCTCTGGTAGACCCCATCTCTTCTCATTTCCTTTAGGATATCACTTTAGTAATTCTCCAGTCTCTTTCCTCATTAAGTTTTCATTTTTACTAAATCATTTTTATCATCATTCAAATATTGTGCTATTTCTTCCATATTAAAGGAATCTTTTCATGACTCTACTTTCTTTGCCAGCTACTGCTGATTCCTTTGACAATTCCTTTTTTGCAGAAAATTCCTTGAAAGACTTGTCTATTCTTCCTTTTCCCAATTTCTCATATCCCTTTTTCTTTAAACCCACTCTAACCAGACTTTTGCTCCCACCACACCACTAAAATCATTATCATCAACATCATTAATGACTTCCTCATTGCTTCTCACTTACTGATCTTGCTCTCACCTAATTGTCAGTAAAAGTTGACTTGGGTAATCATTATCTCTTTCTAGAAAAAAAAATAAAGATTATTAACTTGGCTTTCAGAATAACACATTCTCGTGATTTTCATCCTACCTCATTTGATTGCTCCATACTGGCATTCTTTTTTAATCCATCCTTCTCAACCACTTAATATTAAAGCACTTTAATCCTCAAACCCTGGGCCTCCTCTCTCTTCCTCTACACTCCCTTAGTTACTGTATCCAAACCTATGAGTTTAATAACTCCAGCCATCAAAAGAAATGAAATCTTGCCATTTGCGACAACATGGATGGAACTAGAGCGTATCATGCTTAGCGAAATAAGTCAAGCAGAGAAAGACAACTATCATATGGCCTCCCTGATATGAGGAAGTGGTGATGCAACATGGGGGCTTAAGTGGGTAGGAGAAGAATCCATGAAACAAGATGGGATTGGGAGGGAGACAAACCATAAGTGACTCAATCTCACAAAACAAACTAAGGGTTGCTGGGGGGAGGGGGGTTTGGAGAAGGGGGGTGGGGTTATGGACATTGGGGAGGGTATGTACTTTGGTGAGTGCTGTGAAGTGTGTAAACCTGGCGATTCACAGACCTGTACCCCTGGGGATAAAAATATATGTTTATGAAAAATAAAAAATTTTTAAAAACCCCTCCAAAATAAATATCTTCAGCTCCGTTTTTTCTTAAGAATTTAATGGCTGAAGCCAATTGGTATCTCATCAACTCACTACAATAATTAATTTAGAGATGAGCATGAAAAATAAGCTATGAATTCTTCTGTATAAATTCACATGTTTGGGGGAGCCTGGGTGGCTCAGTGAGTTAAGCCTCTGCCTTTGGCTCAGGTCATCATCTAGGGTCCTGGGATCGAGCCCCACTTCATGCTCTCTGCTCAGTGGGGAGCCTGCTTCCCCCTTTCTCTCTGCCTGCTGCTCTGCCTGCTTGTGCTCACGCTCTCTCTCTTTCAAATCAATCAATCAATAAAAATCTTTTTAAAAAAACAAATTAAAAAATAAATTTACATGTTTTCCACTGGGTATATGGATTGGGGCTTAAAACAACTTTAGTCAACATTTTCCAAGAACCTACTCCCTACCTATGTTTGGAGCCAAAATAAAAAGAAACCAGATCCTAAAGATGGATCTCAATGACCTTGTTTGAATTCTGGATGAAATCATATCTCAAGCCAGATCTGCCCTTGGAATATTCAATTCAATGAGGACAAAATTCCATTTCAAGTTGGGATTTCTATTCTAGAAAACAGATGCTTTCAATCTGGTACACACACATTTTTTGTGAATTAGATATTATTATCTCTACTTTATATAAAAAGAAAAACCATGTTAAGATTCCTAAATGATTCTCCCAAAGTCATTCATAAAGTAAGTGATGCCACCAAGACATGATCTAGGGCATCAAACTTAGGGCTTCACATTCATAATTTTTACTACCTATGAATAGGAAGGAGTTTGAAGATACTGGCGTTCAACATTCTATGTGATGTATCCTTTTATTTATTTTTTTTTTTAAAGATTTTATTTATTTATTTTACAGAGAGAAATCACAAGTAGATGGAGAGGCAGGCAGAGAGAGAGAGAGAGGGGGAAGCAGGCTCCCCGCTGAGCAGAGAGCCCGATGCGGGGCTCGATCCCAGGACCCTGAGATCATGACCTGAGCCGAAGGCAGCGGCTTAACTCACTGAGCCACCCAGGCGCCCCGTGATGTATCCTTTTAAAGTGTGTGTGTGTGTATGTGTCTGTGTGTGTACTCTTACTGATCATTACATTAGAATATTAAACAGATGGCCATATTTCTTAAGAAAATAACTCAAGAACGGATTCAATTTCCATTGAAATATCCTAGTGACAAAATCAACTTTACTCTTTGACTCACATCCTCAACTTCAATTCTATTCTTCACAGAAGAATGGACACAAATCTCACCTATACATTTTGTGTTCTTTGATTTTAAATTGCACAGACAATAACTAAGAATCTAGTTTCATAATGTCTAAATTTTATGGGAAAGACTTACCTTTTTACCACTGAAATGATGTTAGTATAAGTGAAGAAGTCACTGAAATGAGAACAGGACAAGGAATTCAGGAAACCTGGGTTTGTGCACTGATTCTTTCTTTCTAGCATGTGATATCATGCAAGTTTTTTAGTGCACTGCAAACCTGTCTCCTCAGTAAAGTGTGAATCACAAACATCTATTTTATAGGACTGTGGTAATGATTAAATGAGATGACAATCACCTGTAATATAAAGCACCCTAAACAAATCGGAGGATTTTTTCCCCCATTTGTTTTACAAAATTCTTTCAGAATATAAATTTCTTTCAAAAAAGATTCCCAGGGGCGCCTGGGTGGCTCAGTGGTTTAAAGTCTCTGCCTTCGGCTCAAGGTCGTGTTCCCAGGGTCCTGGGATCAAGCCCCACACGGGCTCCCTGCTGCTGCTTCCTCCTCTCTCTCTGCCTGCCTCTCTGCCTACTTGTGATCTCTCTCTCTCTCTCTCTGTCAAATAAATAAAAAATATCTTTAAAAAAATATTCCCAAAGATTCTATTTATTTCAATAAATGTTGATTTCAACAAATGATACGGTTCATCACAAGATGTATCATTTCCTCAGTCCTTTTTAAGAAGGCATTAGTCCTATTGACGGAAAGCACTGGAGAGTGTGCATGTTGAGTCAGAAGGAAAGGCTCAGAAAAGTCCTGGACAGAAAAAGTCAGTCTGGCATTCAAGTGTCCACAGATAAAACAAGAATGAATTTGCAAAATTGCCTCCATTGGCATTATTTGGATATGCCTTGACCATTCTGTAACTTTAAAAAATCCCACTCCAAGGCTGAACTACAGAGAATTCTGACATTGTTTAATATCCTACGGAGTGAATGGGAAACTTATTGCATCTGTTATCTTATCTCAGAATGGGAGTGTTTTTCTTTAAGAATTCTCAGAAGGGAGTCATTCTTTGATAATTGAACTCCTGTGGTGTTGGTCAAGTGGAAACAGTACACAGAGGCTTCAAAGAAATGAAAGCTCTGAAAACAGAACAGAAGCTTTTCTGGCAGTGATGAGAAGAGGCATCTCTTTGACCTTTTAAATATTGAAAACCAATAGTTTAGAGAGAGCTCAGGCAGAAGTCCTTGAACAGAGCATAGGGGAGAAAATTTGCCACCCCAATTTGTGTCTTTTGGCATGTGGGTTATTTTGGGTTGATTATTAAGAAACAGAAGGTGCTAGAACTTTTGACCTTTCCTTTAAGTGCCAAAAAAATTTTAGCTAGGGAAACTGCTCCAGGAAAAGAGCTTTCATTATAGATGACTACAGTATAATATGAACTAGGTGTGGTAGACAGGAAGGAATTTAGCACTTTTTGTTTATTAAAATTCCTCCATGTCCCATTGTTTCTATATGGCTCAGCAAACATTTGTTTACTAATCATTTACTGCGTTTTTATCTTCCTGTGAATTGATTTTCCTTCCTCTGAAGTCCCTCACTCCCAGCCCCTTCTCCTTAGTTCAGAATGATGTGTATACCACATTTTGCCAGACTATCTTTGGAATCTCTCATGTTTATGTGAATTCCCCATATGTACATAATTAAATATGTTTTTCTCTTCTAGCCAGACTTCTCAAAACAAAAAAGAAAAAAAAAAAAAAAAACCACCAAGGGGGTGGGGGGCAAATAAATAAAATCAGAACTGCAAGAAAGTTTGCAACGGATACCACAGAAATATAAAGGATTCTGAGAGACTACTATCAACAATTATGCACCAACAAATCGGACAACTTAAAAAAAATAGATAAATTCTAAGAAACACACAACCTTCCAAGACTGAATTACAACAGAATAGATTAAGGAGACCAATTACAGATAATGAGACTGAATTAGTACTTCAAAAACTCCCTAAAGACAAAAGCCCAGGACCAGATGGCTTCCTAGCTGAATTCTACCAAACATTTAAAGAATAGTGAGTACCTATTATTTTCAAATTGTTCCCAAAAATGTAGAAGAAGGGAAGCTTCCAAATTCATTTTTACAGGACCAGCATTACTCTGATACCAAAACCAGAAAAAAGACACCGTGAAAGAAAGAAAGAAAGAAAGAAAGAAAGAAAGAAAGAAAGAAAGAAAGAAAGAAAGACGGAGGAAGGGAGGAAGGGAGGAAAGAAAGAAGAAAGGGAAGGAAAAGAAGGGAAGGGAGAAGAGAGGAGAGGAGAGGAGAGGAAAAGAAAGGAAAGGAAAGAGAAAGAAAAGAAAATTAGAAGCCTATATCCCTGATGAATATAGATGCAAAAATTCTCAACAAAAGATTAGCAAACTAGGGGCGCCTGGCTGACTCAGTGGGTTAAGCCTCTGCCTTCAGCTCAGGTCATGATCTCAGGGTCCTGGGATCGAGGCCCTACATCAGGATCTCTGCTAAGCAGGAAGCCTGCTTCCCCCTCTCTCTCTGCCTGCCTCTCTGCCTACTTGTGATCTCTGTCTCTCTCTCTGTCAGATAAATAAATAAAACCTTTAAAAATTTTTTTTTAAAATTAGCAAACCAAATTCAACAATACAGTAAAAGGAATGTATGTCACAATCTAGTGAGAGTGATGCAAGGATAGCTTGACATTTGCAAATCCATCAATGTGATGCACATACTAATAAAACAAAGGATAAAAATCATATGATCATCTCAATAGATGAAGGAAAAGCATTTAACAAATTTCAACATCTATTTATGATAAAAAATCTCAATAAAGTGGTTATAAAAGGAATGTATTTCAACATGATAAAGAGCACATATAAGAAACCTACACTTAACATCCTTCCTTCTTTCTTTCATACTCAAAGACTCCACCAAAAGAACTATTGGAATAAATGAATTCAGTAAAGTTGTAGGGTACAAAATGAGCAGAAATCAGTTTCACTTCTAGAAGGAGAAATTAAGAAAATAATCCCACTTACAAATGCATTGAAAAGAATAAAGTACTTAGAACTAAATTTAACCAAAGAGATGAAAACTGTAAGTCATTGAAGAAAGAAATAGATGATGATACAAACAAATCAAAAGATATCTGTGCTCATAGACTTAAAAAAATAATATTGTTAAAATGTCTATAACTACCCAAAGCACTCTATGGATTCAACACAATCCTTGTCAAAAGATCAAAGGTATTTTCACAGAACTAGAACAAAGAATTTATAAAGACCCTGAATAGCCAAAGCAATCTTGAGAAATAAGAATAAAGCTGGATTTCAAACTATATTACAAAGCTATAGTGATCAAAAAAGTATAGTACTGGCACAAAAACAGACCCATAGATCAATGGAATGGAATAGAGAGTCCTGAAGTAAATTCATACATATATGATCAATTAATCTGTGACAAAGGAGGCAAGAATTTACAACAGAGAGAAGATAATCTCTTCAATTAATAGCATTTGGAAAACTAAACAGCTACATGTAAAAGAATTAAACAAGACCACTATCTAACATCATATAACCATACAGCATATAAAAATAAATTTAAAATGGAATAAAGACTTAAAACCATAACCCCTAGAAGGAAACATAGGTTATAATCTCTTTGACAATGGTCTTAGCAATATCTTTTTTGGACCACTCTTCTCAAACAAGGGTAACAAAAGCTAAAATAAACAAGTGAAACTACATCAAACAAAAAGCTTTTGCACAGCAAAGGAAATTGTCGATAAAACAAATAGTCAATCTACTGTATGGGAGAAAATATCTGCAAACCATACACTCAATAAGAGACTAATATAAAGATAAAATATAAAAGAACTTACACAAATTAGTGTAAAACACACACACACACACACAGGATTTAAAAATGGCCAGAGGACTTGAATAGGCTTTTCTGAAGAAGACATATGGATTAGGCACATGGGAAGATGCTCAACATTACTAATCATCAGGGAAATGCAATCAAAACCAGTGACTTATAACCTCATACCTGTCACATTAGCTATAATCAAAAGGACAAAAATGACAAGTGTTCGTGAGGATGTAGAGAAAGGGAACTCTCATGCAGAGTTGGTAGGAATGTAAATTGGTGCAACCACTATGGAAAACAAAGGAAATTTCTCAAAACATTAAAAATAGAACTATCTTTGCCTAATTTTCCTTACAACCAAAATTTACTCACACAATTCTTCAAACAAAAATCAATAAATAGCGCCATTTTAGTCCTTTCTACTCCTGGAAAAGAAGCCAGATATCTACATTTTAATTCCTAATTTTAACATGATAGTGGAGAAGATAGTTTGGGAATGAAATGCAAGCATAGGCTTTGCCACAAAATGGAATCACTGCTTGGGTTGTCAGCCAAAGATGCTAATTTAAAGAAAAGTAAGTATAAATTTTCAAGAAAAACATCAGGACAGCAAGGAAAATATAAACAAAACAATAGTGTCTACTGAGTGCTAGAATGGAACTAGAGTTACCCAGGAGAGTTACAGATTTTTCTTCTGCTAAACAAGTGTGAGAAAATCTGACATAATTCTCAATAGCTTGGTTTATGTGGGATTATAAATGCATTTCATTAGGTTGCTACAATTAGTTTCTCACAATTAAACCATTTACCCATGGTGCCAAGACATTACCCTTAGTGCATTTCATTATATGTAGGGGCATTCTGAATATTATTAGGAATGTTCTAATAGGAACAAAGTTTTACTTTTATAGGTTCACTTACATTTTCTTTCTTGTTGATACTCTTTTTGCTTAAGGCAGAAATAAAAGAAGTGTTCCCACTCCTGCCATATAGTAACACATTATATTTGAATATCTTTGGAATGCCACAGTCCCATCACAAGCAGCAGTTTGGCATCCGTGAAGGCCTAGAAGAGCCTACAGTACTCCTGAAGAACAGTGAATTGTGTTTTCATCCAATTATCCAAAAGTAGATGAGGTATTTAGCAACTGAACTGAAGAGAGCTGCTGTTCCTAATAACCACAACTCACAAGAGAAAGTCAGATCATGCTCTGGTCTGTATTGCTAAGGAAGTTCATTCGTGTCAGAATAATATTAATCAACCAACTTGGAAATAGCTACTGAATGATAAGCCATTCTCATAAGCAACAGATACTTTTTTACTGGGTTCATTATGAACAGCATACCCTTGGTAGGCAACAGGACTACAAAATGGCTCAATAACCCACTATCTACTTTCAAAATTCCTCATTTATACTCATAGTGATAAAGTCCCTGCCAGAAAAGTATGAAAGTTTCTGAAAGCTTTTCTCTTTCTTTTATACATTTCTAAGTTGATCTTTCAAGGCAGCCAAATTTATAGGAAAATTTATAGGAAATTTAAGTAGGAAAAAAGTATTCTTTATAAGCATTTTTCCAGGAATATTATATATGGATTCCATAAAGGGAAGCAACAAGACTGGGACTTTAGTCAGCTATTTCACCACCATGAGATGAGGAATAGAATGAATATTCCGCATTAAAATAGTTCACGAGGGGCGCCTGGGTGGCTCAGTGGATTAAAGCCTCTGCCTTGGCTCAGGTCATGATCCCAGGGTCCTGGAATCGAGCCTTGCATCAGGCTTTCTGCTCAGCGGGCAGACTGCTTCCTCCTCTCTCTCTGCCTCTCTGCCTCTCTGCCTACTTGTGATCTCTTTCTGTCAAATAAATAAATAAAATTTTAAAAAAATAAATTAATTAACTAGTTCATGGTATTTGCATTTACTGTATTTATATCATCAAATTACATAGATTTACCTGAAAATAATTAACCACTATTTACATTTTAAGGTAAATGTCTGACTCTCACATTAATTTGAACAGGGCAAAGAATAGCACTTAAAAATTGCACTGGGACTAAAAACAGAGATATTTAACCCATTTTACATACTCCAGAAATAAGAGGCAGACTGAACAGTTGTCCTGTTCTTCATAATGCAAACTCCAACACAAAAGCTAATTTTAATTTTCCTAGAAAACAGTATTATATTCCCTTCACATTGGCAAGCACACACCAAGCATTCAAATCAGCAGTGGCCTCTATTCAGTTATGCGGAGCACAATTTGCAGCAGCTAATAAGTAAAACCTGCAGCCAAACCCCCAGCCGCCAGCCCAGAAAACACAAGTCACATGCCTTCATAGGTGGCACCAATCTAGTAATTATTTAACCTTAGCTCGTTGAACCATATCAACAAAGGTATTTCTTGAACTTGGAAAATAAGAATGAATTTGGTTCAAATTCATTAGTATTCCCAAGAGCTTCAAGAGGATAGATAAATAGGAATAATAATCACTTACACTTCTTGAGCATTTACCACGAGGGAAGTACTTTACATACATTATCTCATTTCATCGTTACCACAAACCCATGAGTTAGGGAACCTCATTAAGCATATTAAGCTTAACTAACTTTCATTAGGTCTCAAAGCTAATAAGTGAGGAAGTTATAAACTCAGTGCCCAACCTTTCAAACTCTGCCTCTTCTGCCTCATAAACTGCCCAGATGAATAAGAAGTCAAGTGGGTTCCAACGAGGAAAAATGATTCTGTTCTAAGAATTCTGCTCTAGTACCTGAAACTTCCAGCATCCAGATTAGGTCCACTATTTTTAGAGACTAAGTCCTTAAAATTCAAACAAGGTACCTGGAATGGATAAATAGTTTAATCCATCTGTACCAACACACCTATGCTTTGAGAAAAGGCAAATATTTTAAGTAGGGAAAAGCATAAACAGGACGTGTCCTAAGAATATCAACTCCTAAACAGGACATTCAGATGAGGATAGACCTGAATAGACAGAAGTCATGGACTTGAAGTAAAAGTAGAGGATAAGGATAGAAGAGATGAGAACAGGAAGCAGCAGTTGAAACGCTGCAGGAAGGTGAATGTTAAAGTCAACCTCAGGGGTTTTTTTGGAATAAATGCCTTTTGTGGAAAGACATAACCTCTCCATGCTGGGCATGGAGACTACTTAAAATATAAGTAAATAAAAATATCTTTAAAATAAATAAGAAAATAAAAAAGGCATAACCTCACCACCTGGTATCCTATTCTTGGACAAGTCAAAGAAAAAAAAAAGACTTTTAGAATTCTGATCCATATTTTTCCTTGTAATATGGCATTCATACTTCACTGATTTCTGCTTTGATATATTAAAATCATATCCAAGGGAGTAATTTGGTAATTTGGGAGTAAAAAGGGGAGTAAAAAATAATTTGGTAATTTCTTACTAAATTCATTAAGAAATCATTCAAATTATTCTAAATTATGTGAAAATTAATATCTCATAGGTTTTCCTAAAACAAACTATGAAAATATCGGAAGATAGCAATCTTTTCCATTCTCAACTCCTTTTACTCACATGAAGACAATGTATTTGTTTCATACGGGAGCAGTCTATGACCATTTTATTACACAATGAAATGAGTTTATTTTTAACTCATTACCACTGTTTTGTAAAATTAGCTTTCTGACCAACTCAACTTTTTTTAAACTAATGTTGATATTCAGATTATGTGAAGCAGAGTGACACAAGCTAGATGATAGCTCCAATGCAGTATTAATACAATTCTCTTTTTTAAAATTTATTTTTGTTAAAGAGCTTTTTTTAAAAATTTTTTTATTTTTTATAAACATATATTTTTATCCCCAGGGGTACAGGTCTGTGAATCACCAGGTTTACACACTTCACAGCACTCACCAAAGCACATACCCTCCCCAATGTCCATAATCCCACCCCCTTCTCCCAAACCCCCTCCCCCCAGCAACCCTCAGTTTATTTTGTGAGATTAAAGAGCTTTTAAAGTAGTTTATATTGAAACATATTGTTAATCCAACTGTTTTCACTAGTCTCATTTTCAACATGAATTGTTGAAGGCATGAATTATCTACAACATTTTCATAATAGTGTTGTCCTATAATGAGTTAAAGATTATACACAATGTCCTACAATGACTTAAAATTATACACAGTGAAACAGTTTTAATATATGAGTAAAAGCTTACAATTCTGGATAAGAAAAATTAAGCACATTGAATTTTATTCAATCTTCAAATTAAAATTATAACTTCATTTCTGTAGAAAAATTAAAATATCGTATAGCATAATGGAAAGAGCTTGACTTTGATTTTATACAAATGCAATTTCAAAATATGTCAGTCTCAGGTAACAGATATATTGAGTGAACTCAAGACTATGTTATCATAAGCAACTATCCATTCTCCCACTGATCCTTCAAATCCTCTCGATGGGCTAGTTCTTTCCCTGTCCTTGGATTTTAATCTCCTTTAGTCACATTTCACAAAAGCAGTGTCATTTTAATATGAACATACAACTTGTGTAATGAAAAATTAATCTTCAAAGAGAAGTCTGTCCTTTGCCCCGGCTCCTGGGAGGTAAACTCTAAACCCTTGAAGTTTTATAGATACTAGGAATGTCTTTGACATTCATGATGGGCTCCTGGACCAAACCTGATAATTTATGTTCATGTGACGACTCAGTGTGGACAGGGCAAATTCAATAGTCTTAATATGCGACCTGGCCACACCAGAAACACAATCACATGATAAGAAGGTAGGAACTTTTGGTCAGGTGATATCAGCATGACTTACAGTAGGGATGGGGCTGGAGATCCAGTTCACGTGGGCCATGATTCAATCAGTGCTGCCTAGGCAATGAACCTTCAGTTAGGTCTCTGGACACCAAAGTCAGGTGAGCCTCCTGGATCACAATACTCTGTATGCTCATTGCTACAGATCACCAGTGCCAGAATAACAAGTCCCTGAAGTCATGACAGTTTCAAGTTTGTAAAGTCCCGGTTCCATAGTCTGCCTTTTGCATTTCTTCCTTTGTCCTGTTTTAATTTTATAATAAAACTGTAATCTTATATTTGGTACTTTCCTGAGTTTTGTGAATTGTTCTAATAAATTATTAAACCTAAGGGAATCCATGGGGACTCCCACATTTGCAGCCAGCTGGTTGGATGTGAGGGTGGCCCTTGGGAACCCTGAAATTGAAGGTGGTATTTGAAGTGAAAACAGTCTTGTAGGGAGTTCCCTCTGGATTTACATTAAGTAAATTCCTTACAGTCGTTATGAGAATCTTGGGTAGACTTGGCCATCTAGAAAACTGTTCCTTAACATCCTTAACCTCCAGTTTGACCTCACTGCTTATGACACCAAACCCTTACTCTATTTAGTTATCTGTTGCCAGCTTAATACTCCTCTAGGTTTATAAGCCAGAAATGAGAAAGTGGGGACTTCCTACAGGAAGAGCTTCTCTCTTTACCCTGCCAACTCTAGCCCCACTTACTAGTTACCATTTCCAACTCAGGTGTCCTAGAGGAAGAATCAAGTCTGTTTTGCATATTGTCATCTGAAATTGGGATTCTCAACATTTTTTTTTTTTTAATAATACTCTCTGACTCACAGATATTGATGTAGTCCCCATGATGTCATATTCCTTTGCCCCTCCAGATGACCTTTCTAGGTAGAATTCTCACTGGGCCTAAGGTAAAGAAAAGCGTGTTCCTCACTTCTCTTATTTATTGTTCTTTAGAGAACCTTCTCTTTCAACTGGCCCATTTCTACTATTAGATAAATTAATGCTGGGAGAACCCACTTTACATAATGAAGTCTCTTGGCATGTCTGGCATATTGCACTTTTATTTTTAAGCTTGTATTCCTAGGGGACATCCTTGTATCAGTATAACTCAGTGATCAACGAATGATCAATCAGAAGATTTCCTTAACTGTCTTTCTGCCATGTTTCCCACCCTTTGCCAAGAGGATCTGTATGGAACTTCATTCAATACTTGTAATATAAGGATTTTTTTTTTTTTTATAATCCACTCAACTTATTTTTAGTGTTGCTTTATTTTTATCTCCCTGCTTAAAATTCTGTCATCCTGAGCATAAAATCAATACCTTTAGACATATTTGAATTATTGAAGATCAAGAAATACTGCATGCTTTCATCATTGGTGTCAAATGTTTATCACTGTTTTGGAAGACAGATGGTCAAACTGATTTTGAAAATTTCACCTTTGAATTGACTCAAAATACATGAATGTATTAATCTATAAGAATTTGAAGTAAACATGTAAACTGATAAAGGGTTCAGAATAAAAAATAATCCAGTCTAACATTTGGCCTAAAACAAATCCTAGTTATTTTGGAAATAACCACCAGCGACGTAATGAAAAAAACAACTGGCCATGGACTTGACAAGTCAGATAGTGACCCAGGTCTCATGCTGTCAAGAGCCATAACTGAGAGGTGTTGGTTGAAGCAGAATTAAAGATAACTGGGAGCAAGGCCTCCAAATAAGGCCTCTAGCACAAGTACACATCCTCTACATCAGAACATATGCATTCTTTGCCTTAGCTTCTGTGTTACCGCCTCTCAGGCCAAGAAGGTCTCTGGAATGTTAAATACAAGTCTCCCTTTTCCATCCTCCCTCTCAGGATTTAGGCACTTTGTGTTGGTATGCTGAGTCCAACCATATTCACCTACCACCCATGTAATTGCTTCTTTCTGTTTTTAAATCCTCTAATCCAACCACTTGTTAACTTAAAAATTATGTATATCCTATAAAACAGATACTATCTGAGCTTCAGCTTTCTACAAGTCAATGAATTCTCTTAAGACTACCCACCCATACTCATGAGATGTTGACAGACTCTCTAATTGCCTCAGGATTAAGTGACACCAGAGAGGTTTATGGAATGCTTGCTATTATAAAAAGTATATTTAAAGGTTTATCTTTTTTCACATATTTATTTCTAATGATGCAAAAAATATATTACATTTTTATTTAAATTCCAATACTCAGACATATAATAAAAAAAATGACCAAACATATGAATAGGCAGTTACTAGTAGTTGGAAAAATGCAGATTACAATAATAACAGCTCTCACAGCTCACCCAACAGAATGCTAGAACTGGAACGGTAATAATCTCACTACTGGCAGGGATATAGGGGAAAAGAGGAAAGTGAATTTTTGCAGGCTTTTTGGAAAGCCATCTGGCAATGTCAATTAAAAATTTAAAATGTACATGTCCATAAGCCCAGCAATTCCACTCCTGGGAAATTACCCCATAGAAATAAAAGCATCGGTGATTAAGACTATATATACAAGGATGACTATTACACATTTATCATGGAAAAATCCTAAAACAAAGAGACTGCCATTCGGTAGGAAAATAGATTGTGATACATTCCTATCATAGGATATCATACACCCATAAAAATCAATTCACCAGAGCCCCACCGAACGTTTCGAGAAAAACAATACATTGAAGAAACATGCATATAATGTAATTCCACATTCATAAAACAAACTGTGACTAAATAAAACCCTCATATGTACATCTGATTTTGAGCATGACATGAGAATGCCTGTGGAAATTGATCCATGAGGTTTATAACATGGATCAGCTAGAGGCGGCCCAAAAGAACAGAAAATAAGAGGAAAGAAAGAGTCAAATTTAGAAAAAGGAAACTTGAAAAAATAAGTGTTCACAGAAAATAATATATGTAATAAGACCCAAATGTGTACTATTATGTGTGCATGCTTCTGTGTGCACACATGTGCGGGCATAGAGAGATGCACTAAGGAAACAATCACCAAAGAGGAAATATGGTTTTCTCGTGGTAGGGTGATTTTGATAAATTTTACTGTCTCCAAATAGTTTTTTGAATTTTGACTTTGTAAATGTTTGTATAATTTACATAATATATAAAACATTTATCTTGTGAAAAAGAAATATTAGTGGCTATTAAAATCATTTTTCCATAGCTGTTCTGTACGAATTTAATGCTCCCACACCATTTTGTCAAAAAGTAATTAATAATTCTAAACTGATTTTCTGATGGCCTATACACTGTGTTGTAGACTGCCCCTCTCCTCACTCTGGTTGTCCAGACAACAGCACTTGTTCATTTCCTTGGCCCTCTCAGTGTTCTTAAACCTCTGGTTCTAGCTGCAGATCTATCAGACTGAATCTCCACCTTCCCAACTCTGGCTTCATCATCACTATTGTGGTTTGCTACCTATACCAGCTATACTTTTCCATGATAAGTTACTATCTAGTTGTCACTTTGAATTTCTAGACAAATTTCGTCATAGTAAATATTATTACTTCTCTCTTTCATGTTGCCTACCACCACAGTGGCAGCCTCATTTTTTTTTTTTTTTCATTTCTCTTGATACGGATATTGTGTTCAACTAAGTGAATCTGAAGCACCTGAAGATGAGGAAGGGTCTATGAATGAAAATGTATAGGCAACAAATGCAAAATTTTGTACTGCTTAGTCTGAGAAAGAAGACTTAGAATGGGCATTATATGTGGATATAGATACTTAAATCAAAATGGCATCCAGAGAACAGAGCTAAGATAAATAGAAGTTATAAAGAAGAGAATAATCGAAAATGGAACCTTTTCATACTGGGAGTTACTCCGAAATAGGCACTGGTATTTTGGGAAATAAAGAGTACGCTTAAAAAAAAAAAAAAAAAGAAAGAAAAAATCCAATGGAGGGGCGCCTGGGTGGCTCAGTGGGCTGAGCCTCTGCCTTCGGCTGGGGTCATGGTCTCGGGGTCCTGGGATCGAGCCCCGCGTCGGGCTCTCCGCTCAGCGGGGAGCCTGCTCCCTGCCCCCCTCCCCTGCCCCCGCCCCGGTCTCTCTCTGCCTGCCTCTCTGCCTACTTGTGATCTCTCTGTGTCAAATAAATAAAGTTTAAAAAAAAAAATCCAATGGAGACATGGTTTTCATTATCAAGGACGCAGGAAAAGGATTTCATTAGAAAATAAAAGAATATTGGACCAGACTATCTCTTATTTCCTTTTCACTTTGGAAATTCGGTGAGTTCTGCGTACTGTTTCAAACGTGTGGTTTTTTTTTTTTTTTATTTCAAAGGCTGTTTGGTGAACTCATATTCTCTTTATAAGTACTGGAGTTTGGATCAGATTATCCTTTTGGGGTCACAGCTTATATGCCTCATCCTTCTCTTTGCTCCTCCTTTTTGTGTTCTATATTTCAAAAAGGGCTCAGAAGCAAATTGCCAGGAAATGACTAGTGGATCCCTCTTTATTTTTGGTTTTCATGTTACCCCACACCATTAAATGTCACTTCTGAATACTGGCCACAGCATATATTCCATGAAATACAAATCTATAACCATGAAAAGGGTATCAGGTCTTAATATTTTCCTCATTTTAAAAAAATTTCTATGTCTAAAATCTGAGCTCAAAGTCTTAGAAGTAAAACCTGCCATTAATCTTCCTAATTATCCTCTTTTGGAAATCTTTTCTTACCTAGCTTTCCAGAATCAAAGTAAACACTCAACGCAAAAACAACATTGGGCAACACAGACAGTCCCCCAAAATCTTCTCCAAAAAATCTCCTTACTAGCTTTTTGAAAATCATCTTGGTTCCTTTCAATATCAGCCACCTTCATCCCCAAACTTGTAATGTCTTACCCGGAGGAAGGTGTGAGCTATAAAGAGTAAGAGGACTAGGGTATTCCTCATCTAATCTTTCCCTTTGAATTTTGCCTAAGTTGTCCCAAGTTTTTATAATAGGTCATCATTTTCCATATGTGTGTGTCTGTCTCTCTCAATCTCTTTCTTATAATACCTCTTTTCTCTCTTTTCATTTTCTCTCATTTCTCTACCTGTGGTGGCTGCTTATGACTGAACCCTCCAAGAAATGTTTTTGAGAGGTTGCATCTAAGTATAGGAAACATATTGTATTACATTTGAACAATTGTTTCATGGGAGCTTTCCTACTTCATTTCTTTTTAGTGTATCAACTTAACTAGCTAATAATCTCTGCAGCAATTTCCAAACCATTGTTCCTCTACAATAACCTGAGTATCATCTTTATCTACTAAACAAACAGTGGCTCTATTTGACTAGTTATATACGTGAAATACTTCTTTGGAGCGATTCTGTACCAACTCCTTTATTCAGTATAGTCATGTTTTTATTTCCTAATATTTGGATTAATATTACTACTAATATTATTAGTGATGGCCCATTAAATTCCTTTAATTCATTTATGGGTAGTGACAAAAAAATTTTATGCTTTATGTTTCTCTATAAGCTGTGATTTAATGGAATATATTCCATGTATTAGAAAACTGGTGAATTAGAAGTATGAAGAGAAGAATTTGACATAGAAGTTGCCCATTAGGAGGGAAGATCATATTCTAAGAGAGCATATTCTAAAGATGGAAGATATGGGGGCACCTGGGTGGCTCAGTCAGTTAAGCATCCAACTCTCGATTTTGGCTCAGGTCATGATCTCAGGGTCAAAAGAGCGAACCCTGCCTCAAAATCCATGCTGAGTATGGAGCCTGTTTAAGATTCTCATTTTCCCTCTCCCTCTGCCCCCACCTCCTGCTCATGCTTGCTCTCTCTGCTAGAAAGAAAGAAAGAGAAGAAGGGAGGAAGAAAGGAAGGAAGGCAGGCAGGCAGGCATGAAGAAATAGGGACAAACGTTGAGCAAGTTCTGGATTTAATAAAAATTAAAATGTTTATATTAGACTCCAGGGCTGAAACTTGAGTAAAGAAGGGAAGCCATAAAATACTTCATACCAAAGATAGTCTATGAGGTTATGAGGTTGTAGCAAATGTGTCTAAGTAAGACTGTTTGAAACAGTGGAGGGATCCTACCCCAAATTTATAAATTAAGAGAAATGTGAAGAACTTATAACTTTGAGGTGCTTACTAAGCATCACTTGCCCATGAGCTACTAGCTCTTACTACAATATATCATCCTTTGTGCTTATGAAATACTTAGACATACTTTTATTTTAACTTACAGCAGTATCCAATTATTTCTATATCTGGAAAAGCACATAGCATGAAAGACAATTTTCAAAGCCAAGAACATGAAATAGACACAGCTCAGTTTAAATGGAGGTGGCCTTTTTTTCTTCATCTTTATAGATGAAGAAATATATAAATATGGGGAGGAAAGAGACTAGCTATAAGGGGGAAGAGGAAAAAGTAATTTTTGGAAAACTGCTGGGAAAAACTATGTCACCAAAAAAAGTTTAAATAATTCAAAAACTTCTTTGCCGAGTTTGAAACATGGGCTTCATATATCTTTTCAATTAATTCAGACTAGCTTACACTGTTTGTGTCCCAATCAGCCTTTTCCAATGGTTATTATAAAAATCATTAAGATGTATCTATTTGTGAAATCTTACAGAAATAAACAAGAGGATAGAAATCAAGCAAAAAAATTTTATGGACTAGAATAACCAACAGAGGACACCTAGTGGTGGTCAAGAGTAGTACCATGTTCTTTCGTAATCTGTTCTGTGCCTCACAATTACACAAAACTTTCCTGTAAAAGATTATGAGGTGCCTGCCTTGACACTTTCAACTGAGCAAGAGGCAACAGAGAATCCAATAAAATAAAATAAAATTTAAAAACCACTGTCTGATTTCACACTTGTAAATCCATTTAAAAATGTATAGTCTGATAGACAACAAAATTATAAACATTAACTTGCTAAGAGATGAAATCTTAGTTGTTTCTCCCACTAGAAGGAACGATAATTATGTGACATGAAAGAAGTGTTAGATAATGTTACCATGACAATTGTATTGCCATATAAGTATATCAAATCAACATATGATACAATGTCTAAAAGTCAATCATATCTCAATTAATAAGTGTTTAAAATGTATATAGTCCAGCTGGGAAGCTGTGAAGTGGAACCTGCAATCACATAGCAGATAGGTCTCTTAAAAACAAACTTGCCTCCTTTTTAAATCCTAGGTTCATGTCAAGTATTTTTTTTTTAAATGACATATACTCACTAATTCTATAAAACAATGTTGTCATTGTTATCATCTATCATTGTGTCTATCAGGAAACTGGACAGCATGCTGGGTACTGGGAATACTGAATGAGGAGGTCAGGACATAGCTGAGGTCCTGGAAGGTAGAAGAAGCAGACTTGTAGAAAGATGGATGATACGAAGTGTTAGAGGTCCTAAAACAGAAGAATATGGGGAGAACACCGAGGAAGGGGTCGCTGGTTTTACAAGCTGGGGAAGTAAAATCAAGAAATGCTTCAACTGAGGAGGCACATTTTTGTTTGTTATCATAGCAGCATGTGCTGGATGGTCAGCCTTGTTGAATGCCTCTTCATTTATAGAGCAGGGAAGGAGAGATGGGTTGTTGTTCCTCGCTCTGGCAGCGTTAGCCTTGCTGTCGGACTGTAGAGACTTCTCGTTATGTTTTCTGGGCCTTCTTAAAACTAATTTAGCAAACTTTCACTGTATTCCAAATACATAGGAAGAACAGACTTTAAAAACATATTTTAAAGCTCATATAATTTGGAAATGAAAAAAGAAGGAGTCTGGGATCCAGATGAACAGGGTTTTTCCACAGCTCTTCCACCAAAACTCATGTGTTGTAGTGAAATCATTGCAACTCAGTCTTAATTAGATTTTATGTCAAATGAGGGTTGGGGACATGTCGCTGTCTCAAGTTCCTTCTACTTCTAAGCATTAAATCACACGCACACCCATCAACTCATCTGTGGACACCAAATATGTCCACCATTTCTTTTTTTAGTTCATCTCTCAAATGCCAGAGCCTAAATCCCCTCCCCTTGAGTGTGACATAGTGCCTGACCTCTATTGAATAGAATCTGGTGAGAGTGAGTATCTGACCTCCCAGATTAGGTCATAAAATGCACTGAAGCTTCCACCTGGCATTCTCTCTTAGCTCACTCATTCTGGGGAAAGCCAGCTGCTATGTCATAAAAACACTCAAGCAGATCTATGAAAAAGCCCTTATGGTAAGGAACCAAGGCCTCTAGCCAACAGCCATGTGAAGGAGCCATCATTCTCCAGTCAAGCCTTGCTATGACTTCAACTTCACACAAAATCTTGACTACAACATCCTTAGAGACCCTGAACCAGAATCATTCGGCTAATCTGCACCACGATTTTTGATTCACACAAACTTTGAAATAATAAGCATTGTTATGTTAAGCCTCTAAATCCAGAAACAGATTACCAATATGCCATCCTTCAAGCCACCTCCTTCTTGGCTCATGACCTAATCCAGAACTTCTGGTATTCAAACCTCATGGACATTAATGCAGATGCAGAATTATTATTTTCTCTTTAAAGGTATGAATATTTATTTTTCTACCTCCATCCCTATAGTAACATGGAAGTCCTAATACTCCCCCTGTCTCTAGACCTTCTAGACCCTGCCTCTAGACCTTATGTAACAATATTACTGCTAAAAAAGCCTGGTTGCCCTTTGTAGTTTACACAGCTCTTTCAACTAGCACGTTTCCGTCTTTCTAGTTGAAAAAAGCAAATCTGAACAATCGCTGAACATCACCTTCTCACAAATCCTTCAGCTCTTTTCTGCAGCTTCAAAGTGCACACTCTCCCCCATGCCAGGATGAGCTACTGTAGGTGACTGTACCCCCTACATCTCCTAATTAGCAGGCATAATTCCAGAATCCAGAACATAAGGCAAGAGGCTCAGGTTATTTTTTACTTTTTTGACATGGATGCAGGGACTCTTTGGGGACGGGGGGATGACCTTATTTATTTTTCAGAGAGAGAGCACATGCAGGGGCAGAGGGAGAGGGAGAAGCAGACTCCCCACTGAACAGGGAGCCCAAAGCAAAACTCAATCTCAGGACCCTGGGATCATGACCTAAGCCAAAGGCAGACTTTAACCAACCAGGCGCCGCAGGGACTCTTTTTAATGTAACCATAGGAAGCTTCAATCTCCCAAGGTAATTATAAACAATGAAATTATTAATGGCCCTAGATTAACAAGACAAAAATAGTGCAGTACCAAGAGAATCACCTGTGTAACCACTGGTTGGTCCTATGATTGAATCACAGCATTGCTATTACTTGCTGTCTGACTGCAAACAACTTATTAAACTGCTCTGAGATTAAGTTTCTTCACCAGGAAAATGAGAGCATTGATAATGTGCTTTACAGAGCAGTTATAAGAATTTAGGAATATATTGAATGTGAAAAGTGAATTTGTAAAGTACTTTACATATTGTAGTTTATGTTGTCTTATTATATTGAGCCACCCATGAACACTTACAAATCACTTAAAAATTGGTCAATTCCTAGGTCTAAGATACTTGTAACATTGTCAAATCTATGAGAAAACTAGGTTCAGGGTGCTACCACCTAGCTAACAAAACCAGGCGCAAGTTCTTAGCTTCAAAGTTTAGTTTCCTCATCTAGAAAATGGGTAAATGAGCTAGAGAATTTAAAAATAGCTTCTTGGGTGCTAGTAGTTGTAAAATAACACTTGTGGTTAAATGGAGAAGGAAGACTTTCAAAAGTCAGAAAAATAATCAGCATATATTTTTATCTACTATATTAAGGAAATAATTCTTACTTTGTATTCATTTCATTTGAAACAGTTAAGTGTGAAAATGTTCTTATCGGTTTTGATAAGTAGCCAGATGGTGTCTAAAGATATATTTTCTTTGTAGTTTAATGCAATTGAAATGAGTTCGCTAGTCACCTCTTGAAACCTATGGAGCTTTCAAATCAATCATTTAGAATATGAAGATCCTAGTGAGACTATTAAACTCTATGACTTTTAAATGTTAAAATCACCAAAGCACCTTTAATTTTACTGGTAATGACATATCCAACCTCTTATAGGATATTAAGTATTCATATTAAATCATAATAAATATTCATGCTGAACCATAAGCCAGCTGATATTGCAAATGGTCATTTAGGTTGTCGTTTATGCACCAGTGTCAATCCTGATAGGATAATGTTTGTAATTTATTAAGCAATAGGTCACAAGAAAATGTCCAGTTCCACACTATTTCCATATTAGCAGTAATGAATGTTGCCAGGGCATGGTGGAATATAAATTATTTCTCATTTTGAACATGATGCTATGACAATAAAATGCCCATGGCTAAAAAAAAGTCATTAGTATGTACTATAGAACAAGCATGTCATACATCACACACACACACACACACACACACACACACACTTAGGATATTTGGTATTGTAGACAAAAAGAAATAAAGAAATAAAAAGCAATAAACATTAAAGCTGATGGTCCTCTGATTTATATCAAGCACAGCAGGGATGAATGGAAGTCTGGCAATGAGATGCATGGGGAAAGGTTAGCTCCTTTATAGTAAGCCAAATACTTCCCTCTATATGGGAGCAAGGTTCAAAGTCAGGTCAGCCAGAGAAACTTGGAGAGAAAGGGAACTAAAAAACAGAGATCTTTTGAAAAAAGCTATTGTTTCCAATGGATGACTACGTGACTAATAAAAATGGAAGGCCTCATTACTTTTATTTAACTGTTAATCACCAGATGTTCTGAGCCATATGGAAAGAAATTTAATTTAATGTTTTCAGAGCTGTGATGTGTGTGAGGTAGGGTGTTTTTGTGACAATGTGTGTGTGAGGGAGTGTGTGTGTGTTTTGTGTGTAAGTGCAATACAAATAGATATTTAGATCCTCACAAAAGGAATTTGTTTTATATCAGGTCTTTTCTTTCAACAGCAGAGAAAGCAGCACTGTCATATTTGTGATAATATCGCCTTAGCACTATATAATTTTTTAGTTTACAACATTCTTACAGGTACAGTTTTTTCTGTTGTTTTTTTTTTAACACTAATGCTATTATAACTAGTTTATTACAGAAGAAACTCAGATCCAGAGAGCATAGAATCACAAAACTAAGTGCAAGATCAATGCTTGAAACCAGGAGATCCACCCTCTCTACCAAGGTCTATGAGTAAAAAACCATGCCTGACTTCAGGTTGCATTTGCTTAGAGTCTGGTAAAGGAGGGAATCAAATACTTTTGGTAGTACTACTCCAGAGGGCATTCAGAATTCCTCTAACTCTCCCCAAAGATGCCAGGAAAAAAGGCAAATTTGCTGAGGGTCTGGATATCATGGGGATAAAACAGTCTGTGATATCCTGTGTTTAAAAATCAAAGTTCAATGTAGGGTCTTATTTACATTCTCATTTTGTTTCCCTACCACTCACACTTTTTATTTCTTCTTTCTTTTACTTTTCTCAAATACCAATCACAATACCATTGTTCTATCTCATCCAACCAAAGTAAGTATATGTTCAGTGTTCCCAGCTTTAGGAGACCAAATCCCCTCAAGATTGAAGACTCTTCTTTGGGGGAGCTCTAGAGGTGACACCTGCAACTGCAAAAGCATTTAACAGTTTGTGTGTGTGTGTGTGAAGTCAGGGTTCCATATTGATAAGGTTTGAGATTCCCTTCTAAGTCTGAATCTTGATTGTTTAGAAATGCCAAATTCTAGAGACAGTTGCATATACGGGTAGATTTCCATACAGTGTACAGAAATCTTAGCTTAAAATCTCAGTAAGAAAGAGTCTAATATATTGATTTCAAAGCTGAATCCTCACCTGGCCTAGCTGGTTTAAATTCAACCTCAATCACTTCATTTAATGATGTCATGGTTTTATCTTTTAGCAAGGCATCCTGGAGACTCCAATCATAAAGCATTTGTGCTGGTTCCCACAGAAACTCCTACTGTGCCATTGTCTCCCACCCTCTCCAGGTCTGCAGTACTCATCCCTGTGAAGAACAAACGAATCTTTGGGAAACTGTACAGTCATTCCTCTCACAGGATCTACCACCCACTTGGGGTGTACTGAAAAGAAGAAAGGCATGCACATCTACCATTCAAGAAGACCAGAATTCCACCATTTCCACATCTCAAAGACTCACTCTTTTCCTGACGGAGATTCTCCTTCCTTCAAGCTTCTCTTCAATATGTCCCTCTTTCCTCACCTTCAGAAGCCTACCACAATCTCCTTGGAGGGCTTAGACTCCAAAAATTAAAAGCCAGGATATCACGAGCCCTACATTCTTGCATCTAAATTCTGGGTTTGTTTTTGTTTTTGTTTTGTTTTGTTTTTTTCCCATTCCACAGAGCTCCCATCAAACAAGAAAGCATGGAGCCTGCCAGTTGTTCGATTATGGATATACAGAAATATAGAAAGAAAAATGCAAATTACAATATTAGAAATCACTCTACCTCACTAGTCTTGGCAGAGATAGAGCTAGACAGAGTTTGTACCTTAGAATGCTAGTGTGTCTAGCATTGGGCTACAAACTACATGGAGGGAGTTGGATCTAGTTTTGATGGGGAAAGGGAGCTCTCTTTAAAGTCATGGGCAGATTTTAGAGTAGTGGTAGTGTTGGCTGTTGGAGGGTGGAACAGTTTTCTTGATCCAGGCCCAACTTTTTTTCTTCATATTTAGGTTTTATCCAGAGCTGAGAGTCAAGTTCAAAGGGTCATTTGGGTCATGTCAAAAGACAGGTAGCCACAGTGAGGTATGAAATGACAGCATAGCAATTTAAGAAGACAGAAAAGGCAAGGTTTTTTGATTAAAGCCCATAAGATAAGTCATTGCACTTCCTATGACATTTGAGATTGTCTTGGGATAGGTCAATAGACATAAGGATAAAAGGCCTTAGAATTCATTTGGAGTTAGAAAAATAATAAGACAAGAACATGAAATGGCAATTTCAAGACAAAAGCAAAGCCAAATACTTGGCTTTTTTATTTATTTCCCCCCCAAAAGACATATAATTGAAGTATACAGTCTATGCCCTAAAAGGGCCTCCATATGTAGGACCTAAACAGAAAATTTAACCTTGGGAAAACCTAGAGACTATATACTACCATAAATACTTCAATTTTTCCACATGATGCTAGTTTACAAAGAAAGCCATCTGTATGAGAATGGACTTTTAAGTCTCTTCCGTAAATACTTGAACCACTCAAGGAGAAATTTGACCAAATAAGGTTTAAGTTTATAGGTGGTAGACTCCAAATAAATGGAAAAGATTGAATAATAGCTTGATGAAACTAAAATAACAAAGCTTTGACTTTTCTCTCAGTTCTCTTTCTGCTTATCCATTTCCTTCAATTAATATGGGCAGCAAGCATTTGATAGTCTAGTGGTGAGCACAGCTGTTTTCTAAATATGGGTAAACTTCATCTATTAGTTTGCTAGGGCTGCCATAACAAACTGCTACAGACTGGGTGGTTTAAACAATAAGAATCTATTTTCTCCCAGTTCTGGAAGCTGAAAGTCCAAGATCATGATGTCATCAAGGTGAGTTTCTGGTGAGAACAATTTCCTGACTCTGAGAAAAACCACCTTCTCCCTGGATCCTCACATGGCCTCTTCTCTGTGTGTCTTAGGGAGAGAGAGCAATCTCTTATGTCTCTTCCTTTTCTTATAAAGATATCAGTCCTACTGGACTTGGGGTCCATCCTTATGATCTTGATTAACCTTAATTACTTCCCTAAAGTCTCTACTTTCAAATATAGTGATATATGGGGTTGGGCTAACATATGAGTTTTGAGGGAGTGGACACAGTTCAGTCCATAACACTTAATGAGCTTTTGTTAAAATGTTTTTAGGGGTGCCTGGGTAGCTCAGTTAAGCATCTACCTTCAGCTCAGGTCATGATCTCAGGGTCCTGGGATTGAGCCCCACATCAGGGTTCCCTACTTAGTGGGGAGCCTGCTTCTGCCTCTGTCCCTTCCCCTGCTCATGCTTTCTCTCTCTCTCTCTCTCAAATAAATAAATAAATTTTTTTAAAAAATGTTTTTAGACTTTGGGAATACCACTTAAGTTTTGACAATGCTATTTTCTGAAGGAAGTAGTAGTTAAGAAGCAAGCTACATTAAAAACTCTGGTCCTTAAAAAAAAAAAAAAAGGCAAGAAAAGAAAAATCTGGTTCTGCATTGTGTGGTGACCTCTTTTTAAATTTAAGATACATGAAAGATTAAGAAATAGATTTATCTACCATTAAAAATGGCTTAATCTTTACCAATTCAGGTAGAAATTGGCCTAGTTGTAGAACCTAAAGAAGGAACAAAACCACATAATTAAACTTTGGGATCACTTAGAAAAAGAAGAAATGAAGCAAGCAGGACTTTTTGTCCTGCCTTTTTGTACGTAGTTTAAAATTTTAATTTCTGAGTGGGTCAAGAACAGTAAAAGTAATTTAAAAGACTTTTATTCTGTGACAGCAAATATTTGATTATAATATGAAAGGGATTTTGCTATGATTATGTGTAGGTGTCAGCAAATTTGAAGCTTTATATTATTTGAGCAATGGTGATAAATAGCATAATGCTTGAAAGTGTGGACTCAGGGACCAGACTGCTTGGATTCAAATCCTACTCTCTACTTACCAGCTTGTGTTAAATTTCTTAAACTCTGTGTTCCTCAGTTTCTTTATCTATAAAATGGGAGCCATTATAGTAACTACTTCATAAATTTGAGGTGAAATTCAATGAGCTAAAGCCTGCAAAATCCCTAAACTTCTCTCTGGCAATCCTAACTATTCAGTGAATTTTAACTTCTATTTACTGACCAAGTATCATACAAAAATGATGATATAAGGAGTTCTATGAAAATTTTTACTGCAAAAACAACCATAACTGGTGAAAATTATTTTTAAATAGCTTTAAAGTCTCTAAATTATCATAAGGGCATATAGAAAATGGAGAAACATTTAGTTAAAAAAAATCTACTGTGGGTACCTGGTTGGCTCAATTAGTTAAGCATCTGCCTTCAGCTCACATTAAAATCTCAAGGTCCTAGAATCAAGCCCCACATCGTGCTCTCCTCTCAGAGGTGAGTCTGCTTCTCCCTCTCTCTGTTATCTCTCACTTTTGCTCTCTCACATAAATAAATAAAATCTTAAAAAAAAATAATCTCTGTAAGAACAGCCAAATTGTGTGCATTTGAGCCATGACTTCCACTTCAAAATGGAAGTTCCACTTTCATGAGTATGGCCAAGAAATGGAGATTTCTCTCCCCCAACTCTCAGTCCAGGTGTAGCAGGCTGGGACAAGTGAGATCCTCACTGCTCCAGCAGACATGTAGGACGGAAGTTTCACCCCAAGATCCCCACTTAGTACCCTGCTCATAATGCAGGCACATCACCCTAAGAAGAGGCCACTACACTGCTTCCAACTCTAGAACAGTGGTGTAGGGATTTTGCTGAGGGGCAAGGCTGATTATAGAAAGAGAGAGTTCTGAAGCTCTTCCCATGGGAACTGAGTTTATTTGGAACAGAGTATAAGGAAGCTCAAATCTAAGTATAGCATCAAAAATAATAGGGATTTTGATGGTAAACAATTAAGAGAAGCCTGGTTGCTCCATGAGAGCAACGAGCTAAACTGTAGAATAATGGAGTTTTCCAGAGATAACTGGGATAAAAACAGCTAAGGAGAGCTCCCCACCTCACCTCAGGGTTGGAATGAACCACATAGACTGGCCTCAAAGACTATCCCATAAAGGGGACTGAGTTAAATGGATCAGAATGTAGAGTAATTTATGCCAGGCACACTGTCAAAAACAATAGAGCAAGTAGCATGAAATTGGTGAAAGCTAACAGCTAGATGTGATACTAACAGACATAAACATCTTAACAAAGATATCAGGGAAAGTGACAGTAAAAAAAGAACCCTGCTAAAATCACTGTCATCCCAGGATGACATTCATACCCAAGACTTCATTCTCTGAGGAGTAAGATCACAGGCTGAACACTGAAGGGGAAACAGACTTCACTAAAATGGTCCAGCCAATCACTAAAATATTAAGCAAGCAAACAACAAAAGGACTCAGAAGAAAGAGATCTGTTACATTGCCTAAAAAGTTCAGTTTCAACAAGAAAAATATATTTAAAAACACGCAAAGGCACAGGACATTAAGATCTAGGAGCAGGGAAATAAAAAAGAAGGCAACAGAATCTGTCTTTGATATGGTCCAGATGACCAAATTTAGCAAGCAAAGACTTCAAGAAGCTACTATTAATATGTTCAAAGAACCAAAGGAAACAATGCTTAAGTAAGCAAAAGAAGGTGTAATGACAAGTATGTAACGGCAACGAAAAATGTATTAGTGGAACTCAATAGTAGATTTGAGCTGACAGAGAAAGAATCAGCACACTTGGAGAACCATCTCAAGAATAGAGGATAAAAGAAGAAAAATTAACAGACTCTCGGAGAATTAGAGGGTAATATTAAGTGCACAAACATTTGTGCAACAAGAGTATCAGGGAAGAGAAGAGAATGACAGAAGCAGAAAGTATTTGAAGAAAGAAGGGCTGAAAAATTCAGAAGTTTAATGAAAAACATTAACCTACACATCATAACACAATTCAATAACACAATTCAATAACACAATTCAATAACACAATTCAATAACACAATTCATAACACAATTCAATAACACAAATGCAAGACATTTACATCTAGACATATCATAGTGATAATGTTGAGAAGCAGAGAGAAAGAAAAAGTCCTGAAAGCAGTAAGTGGAAAGGACACATCTTATACAAGGGAGCCCCTGTTAAGCTAAGAACTAGCATTACATGAGAAACAATGGATGTCAGAAAGCAGTGGGATAATGCATTGAAAGGGCTGAAAGAAAAAATAAAACTATCATCCAACTATCTTATAGCTGGCAAAACTATCATTCAGAAAGGAAGGCAAAAAAGTCATTCCCCTGTAAACAAAAACTGGAAATTTATTTCTAGTAATCTCACTCTACTATCTAAATTCTTAGAAAGGCATGAACCACCGAAAATGACTTAAAAAGAAATTATAAAAATCTGATAAGGTCTATAGTGAATAAAAACATTGAATTAGTAATAAATGTCCCACAAAAAGAAACTCAAATGCAGATAACTTGCCTGATAAACTTTACCAAATTTTTTTTTTAAGATTTTATTAATTTATTTGACAGACAGAGATCACAAGTAGGCAGAGAAGCAGGCAGAGAGAGAGGGAAGCAGGCTATCTGCCGAGCAGAAAACCCGATGCGGGACTCAATCCCAGGACTCTGGGATCATGACCTGAGCCGAAGATAGAGACTTTAACCCACTGAGCCACCCAGGCGCCCCAAATTTTACCAAATATTTAAAGAGGAATTCTTTTCAAACTGCTCCAAACAATGAAAAAGGAAACACTTCCCAACTCATTCTAAGATGCCAGTATTACCCTCAGACCAATACCAATACCAAGGCAACATAAGAAAACTATACACCAACACAACTTTTTGAAAGATCTTACTATGCCACTATACTTTGGCAAAAGACCTAAATTAATGCCTGTTTTTGCTAACTGAAAGGAGTCCAAAGAGGGTTTTTGTTTTTATGGGGACAAAAAAAAAGCGAAAATCATAAATAGCATTCAGGTTTGTTTTGCAGTAAGCCAATTCCTTATAAAGGCAGCATGTACCCAGAGAAGTTACGGTACCAGCACCAAGCTCCCACTCCGAAATTATACTCTACATCTTAGCATAAAGATACTATAGCTCCCAACTATATCTGTGAGCATCTATCTGGGCTTTATCTCAATTTATTTTGTGCATTGGTTAGCAAGATGTGTCCTAAGGTATTAGAAAAGCCTGAGAGGTTATTTTTCAGGTTAAGAATACTCAAACATTTTTCCATATAAATTAATGGTAATTGATTTTCTGCTTTATGCCATTTCAGCTTATGAAAGATTTCATGGAAATGCTTTACTTTCAGAAAGTGAGAGAAATCTGCACTTCTTATGAATATAAAAGTAAAAATCCTTCAAAAATATTAGCAAACTAAACGCAACAACACGTGCAAAGGACTGCATACCATGAACCAGTGGAATTTATCCAAGTTTGGCTTAACATTCAAAAATAATATAATATACTCTATCAATAGAATAAAGAACAGAAACTTCATGGTCCTCTCAATAGACATGGAAAAAGCATTTGACAAAATTTAACACCCTCTTATGATGAAAACAGTAAACACAGAATAAAAAGTAATTTCGTCAACCTGAAAGAGTTTCCAGTGCCTGGATGAGCCAGGGACAGCTGTAACCTGTTCCCTAATTTAGACCAGGATCCTTATGGATCCACATCTTTCCTTCAGGGTGTTGTGCAACTCTACCACCACCACCACCACCACAATGTATAAGGTTCACTACGTAGTCATAGTCCTGGTCATAGGATAACTCTCCCTAGTCATCAGCATGGGGTTTCTTACATTGTGTCACACAAGATTGGGCTGCCACAGTGGTGTCACATTGCCTGCACTGACTGAGCCTCACTCAGCACACTTGGGACAATGAGGGTTCACAGCTACCAAAGTCCCACCATGATCTTTGAGCTTGAGCCTTATGTGTGGGCCCACGGATTAGCTCTCCTTTTCTGTATTTCAATTGTTATTGACTGCAGCTTCCTTCTCTGGCTTACAACACCCAAATTTAGTGGTACTAGTAGATTTCCTTTATCGTGGAAGCCCCCCTAATCCTGGCACCCAGGGCAAACTTCATACCATGTATCAGGCTGTCCTTCAGGTGTGCCTGCACCCATCTGCTGTGAAGGCTTTCACATGATTGCTTTACAATGCCAATCAACCTTCTGACTGGTATTCTTTCTTGCTTATAATCAATGTGGTGGCTCATGCTCTCCCCAGTTGGCTTTAAGCTAAACCAGAAAAAAGAGAAATATTTCTTCTGTGAATGGGACAGCTCTTGCTCAGTCCACAGACCCTTTTCCTGTGTTTCCCATTGGTGGTGCAACGTGGAAGGTGGGATGGCAATCAGTATTTAGAGAGATCGCCTTCTAGAATTATTGTGCTTATTGTTCTAGAAAAGACCTGGTTCTACATTTATGCTACAAAATTATAAACAGTAATTTTAACATGACCAGGAAACAAATAATTATTTACACTTTCCTAGATACCGTGGGTAAGATTTGCATGTATGTTTATCATCAATGAAGTGCAGTAACAACCTTTGAAAGAGTCATTGAAAGCCAGTATTCACTACCAGCTCCACAGTGAGATAAAACTTCCCTGGATTTATTAATATGCTTGTAAAGAAATCTAGCCTCTTCATAGTTCTCATAGGCCATGAGAATTGTATCTGCAGCCATCTGTCTAGTTAAATGGTCTGATGGAGCCCAGAGGAGGTGCCTATGTTAAGCTCCAGAATTCCAGGAAGACTGAAGGCTATCTCCCTAAGGACTTCGATTTTAAGGAGGAATGAAGCCCAGAAACATGGAAACATCCTTAGGTTGAAAAAGCAGAGACAGAGGGGGCTGACTCTTGGAAAGATTTAATTTACACACCAAAAGCTGGAGTTAGGATTCAGTCCCATTACTTTTCCAAGGAGGAGGAGGAAAATTTCTTACCTCCCCATTCATAAGCAGAGAAATATTATTTTTTCCTGATTTCTAATCTATGGATTATCCAGCTCCTCATGCAGGACACGTGATCTAGCTCTCATCAGGACACACCAGGGGTAAACCCTGGGGCAAAGGACCAGAAGCTTGTCCACTTATACCACAGATGCCCGCAGGAATTGTGTGTTAAGTAAATGGTTATGAGAAAAGCATGCAGTGGGACGCCTGGGTGGCTCAGTTGGTTAAGCAGCTGCCTCCCAGCGTCCTGGGATCCAGTCCCGGCATCGGGCTCCTTGTTCGGCAGGTAGCCGGCTTCTCCCTCTGCCTCTGCCTGCCTCTCTGTCTATCTGTCTGTGCTCACTCTCTCTGACAAATAAATAAATAAAATCTTTAAAAAAAAAAAGAAAGAAAGAAAGAAAGAAAAGCATGCAGTGAGGAAGACAAGCAATGTAGGGGTAGATTAGAATTTTAAGTAAAGTATGTAGGGAATGAATCACTGAGTGAAGACCTGAAAGAGGGGAGGCAAACATACATTCTTGTATCTGGATCTAAAACATTCCAGATGCAGGGATAAACAAAAACAAATCCTCTGAAGCTTGAGCATATCTGGGTTTTTTAGTATATCTGGATCAGTGTGGTTGGAAATGGAAAAAAAGAGAATAGTAGGAGAAGGAACCAGAAATGTATCTGGGGCTAAAACTTCAGGGCCTGTAAACCATCTCATTATGATGCAGAAGAGGTAGTATTCACTATTTATGGTAGTCATAAATAATAAAAAAAAACATGGTAATTATTATTGTTATTACTATTGTTATTATATTAGAAATGGACTGTTACAAATTAATTCATTATAAAAGTAACAGCTTAGAAAGAAATATTGAAGAGCTATTGGAACTTTTACAAACCCTCTTCATTATGGATATTAGATTCAGCTCTTAATCATACGATGATGTGGGAACATGCTACAGACAGCCATGAAAATGATCTGTACTTCATGAATAGAATAAAATACTTTCTAAAACTATCTAAAAATCATACAAAAATCATGACAAAAATAGAGGGGCCATAACTGCCTTTATAAGCTATACGCTCCATTTTCCTTATGTGAAAGGGAGAGGGAGAGAGAGAGACTCTAAGTGAACTATCTTTCCCAGAATAGTAACTACCCATGGAGAAAAACTGGTGTGAATAAGGGAGTGGCTGTCGTATTTTGTTTTGTATCTTTCTATACTATTCAAAATTTCTGTCTCTTCACTTGTGTAGCTTTTTCAACAACAGCAAGGATTATCCGATTGGATAATTCTGGTATGTTTTCTATTTCATTTTATTCTTTGTACCCACTATATTTTTAAGTGAATAAATATTACATTACACAAAATTAAAACTGCAGTCTTAGTGTATTCTATGAACAATAATAAAATTAAACCTTTCAGAACATTTCAAATAAAGACAACTATTTGAACAAACTAGTCTTTAGACAACACTCTGTGAATTCTCAAGAAATGCCAGAATTGACGGAGCAAATGAGGATGATCTAGAATTAGAACGTAGCAAATACCTTTCCTAAAACAAATTTTCCAATAGCTCAAATTGCTGGAACAGAGTATGAGTATGGCCATTTTAATTTATTCTAACAATATAATAGTATGTCAGTTTCCACAGTGGTTCATACTGTTTGTATGCATTATTGCATCAGGAAAAAAAAAAATCACTTAATACCTGTGAGCTTCATTTCTCCTCTGAAAAATGGGCATAATCATGCCCACCTTTCAGAACTAAAAAACATGTAAACATGCAAAACATGTCAGTAAATTATCTGAATATCACCTAGCACAAGGTGCTCAATAGATGTTGACCCAATTAAATGTCAGTGTTTAAGTGATTAACTGAGTTCACAGCTTTTTAGTGACCATGCCAGAATTAGAATTGCTTATTGAGTACTTTCTATCATGCCAGGAGTATGAGTCTAGGCTTTGAGTTCTGGACCTCCTGTCTGCTCAGACCGGCTTGTGCTGGCTCATGAGGACCCCTGTGTACAATACTCCTCCACCCTGCATTTGATGACTTTCTATTAGTAATTTAAAATTGTCCATGATGAGTATATTTATACCACAAAAATCAACAAATGCTATAAAATCAAGGATTTTGTTTATAGGGGAGCCATTTACTACTCACCAGCATACCACTAATCTAGGCTTGTAGATCTGGAACTAAGTGCACCAAGAGCATCTCTGTTGGTTTGAATAGGAGGAATATGATACAGACATCTCTTTGAGAGGTCCCTAGGGACTTCAAGTCACAAATATCTATTTATAGTTAATATAGCACCCCCTGTGTGTTTAATTACCTTGTGGCAACTTTCAAATTAGGTGATTTTTGCTATATAAGTCTTCAGATATCTTTTATTTTTTAATTTTTGAGTATTTGTTTTCTGAATGTTACATTTTCCCACATTTCCTGAAGACAGAATGAAAGGCTTAAAATCAGGGCACTGACTTTTTTTCCCTCCATCTCTTTTCTGTTGCCAGTTCAGTGAATCTTCCCCCCAAGGCAGAATTAATTGTTCAGGCCACTGTGTTCCCTACATTTTGCTCAAACTGTTAATATCACACTTATCACATTGTATTAGCGTCAGATTTTCCCTGCTTCTTTTCTTGGCAAGATCCTGAGCTGCTCAAAGACATCCCGGTCACATTATTACCACTAGCACCTAGACTTCTACCTGGCTCACAGTAGAACACTCACCAGCAAAATACTCAGTTCACTTGAGCTGGCTCAGAAGAAAATGTATGCAGCGAGTTTATTTTGATAGAAATCTCTCAATTAAAAGAGGGCTGCATTTTAGAAAGCTAAGGACAAATTATTTTTCAAGGTCACAAAAATATTTAACCAGTTCCTTCTCCAGTGAAATTCAAATTACATAACAAATGCAATAAGAGAAAGAAAAAACAGAACAGTGAGACGTTTGTCACAAAGTTACAGAGGCAGTGTACCCGAACTCTTTGTGTGTTACCAAGATCCTTACTTGGTGTTTTATAAAGACTGGCCTGAAGAGACTCTAGCTTTCGAGGATGAGGAAAATCATACCAACCTTACCTAAATGCCAAGGCTGATGTGAGAATTAAATTATAAAAAAAAAAAAAATTTTGAAATTTCCTTATAAATCATAACACAACCAACAAATAAAAAATATTATTCTATCTGCTGAGACTTACTTTGTAGAAAACTTGGAAATCTCTAGCACTTCTATAACTCTGAGATCTTGTCACAGATTCAGTGTTGCCTTTATTTTTTATTTATTTACTTGTTTTTCTTACATAGAGTCCATGCCCAGAAATGCAGCCCAATGTGGGCTTGAAGTCATGACCCTGAGATCAAGAACTGAGCTGAGATCAAGAGTTAAACGCTTAACCAACTGAGCCACCCAGGCACCCCTTAGTACTGCCTTTAGAAGCCTGTGTCTCCGTGCCAACATAAACACTCATCTAGAGTCACCATTGAATAAACCTAGTTTCCTACCTTCCTTTCAAGTTTTGGATTTTAAAAGCATTTGAATCTGAAATGTAATATCGTATTAACTAGTTGGTACTGCCATCTAGTGACTTCCATAAACCAATCAACTAACTTCATAAAATTTAGCTAACCGGATATTTAAACAAGTCAATGCATGAATATCCCCCTTTTCTGAAAGTGACATTTGTCTCTCATTTACATGAAGTGTTTTTGTGTGTGAGAAAGCTGCTGTTGAAAAATTTATTTTTATTTTTATTTTATTTTTTTGAAAAAATGAAGCAACACATCACTAATAAACTTGTTGCAGAACGCCTTTGCAGCGTTATAGCATTTAATATGAATTTTGCACTGTCTTAATGATTTCTGGCAAAACCTAAATCTTGATATCCATATTAGTGGCATTTCTTTTTCTGCATCAAGAGAGGAAGCGATGCTTTGGTGCCCTCACAGGCAGAATTATTCTGGATTTATTCAAACATTGCCAGTATGTCTTGACCCCCAATGACAGTAATCATGCAGCTGGAATCTGAGCAAAATGCCCTACCTCCTGTCTCATTTCTCAGGCATGTCTGCCTCTTGGCCAAGGACCACTGTCTGTAGAAATGGAATGGGGTCTAATACCATGTCCTGTAAGGTGCCATCTAAGGTCAGTGTGTGTTGGATGGCTCACATAATAACGCCAGGATTCCGCATGTAATGTAGGGTCAGCAGCCTGCACGCTACTTAAGGCATGTGCTTCAGAGATCATTCCTGAGAGAACTACGAATGAGAATTAGTAGAAGAATTAGTACAGAATTAGGCAGAAAAATTGTACAGAATTAGGCAAACTTCTATTTACCTAAACCTCATAAATCTGGAGTCTACTTTTTAATCACCCTTTTCTTATATCATGCTTTTTACCCAATGATAGCTTAAAAACCTATTGTGCAACTTTTTTCATTACCAATTTTTCTAGATGTAGCACTGTATCATTTCCTATATTGTAAAAGGATTAAGTTAAAAAAAAACTAAAAAGAAAACTGGGATTACCCAAATGCTTAAGGGATTTTGCTTTGTTTTTTAACTCTGATTTACCAAAGAAGATCAGATCCTTCCCTCCTGTGCACTGTTAGCACCGTGTCTTACTGTCTGGAAGTATTTATTACAATAGTAATGAATTTTGGTTAGGCATCTGAAACATCTGCAACCCCCGCTAGAATGAAGGCAATTTAAGAGCAGGAATCCACGGCTTCTGCCTAAGCCATCTCTCCCTCCCCAGAGTGCAGTGTCTTCCTGTATAAGGGAGGCACTCAAAGGAAGATTTATTGAATGTAAAATAAACGACCAATGTCTGAAGATTAGTCTTACAATTATTTCTTCTGTACATTATAGATTATAAACCACACCACAGAAAGTCTATCTCTACCATTTTCTCTAAACCTTAGCTCTATTAAACTGGATTTTTTACTAATGAGCTATTCAACTTTGTCCTTTCCAAGCGATCCCTTTTGCGCTCAATTTCCTCATTTGTGAAATCAGAATATTATAGTGAAAGGGTAATCATTTTTTTTATCTTCCTTCTATTAATTATGTCCTATTTCTTTTTTGTAGCTTATTGTCTTGGCCAGAACTAAAAGAACAATGCGAAGCAACAATGAGGTTGGAAGACGGAGACACTGGGTTTTTAAAGACCAGCATGACGGGCTCATCTGAAGCGCACCGATGTTTCCCAAGATGTGTTGTCTGAATTCTTTCTGAGAAGTATCCTCCTAAGGGTTCTAAGATACTTCAAACTCTTAAAAGTTTAGGATCAAAATGAACAAAACTGGACAGAGGAAAAGCACAGTTCCTTTTGAACAAGCTGCTCTTTAAATACTTTAAATCTAAATCTTGAATTATAATGCAGCAATAAAATCATTTGAGTGCAGGCAATCAGTTGAAAAGGAGAGATGATCACATAGCCTTCTGAGGTAATAATTTGCAGGCAAGCCCATAGATTCAATGTTTTAAGTACTCTTTTCATATTTGATCAATGTAATCTTCTTGTTCATTTTAATGATGATGTTAACATGAGGCTGTCTGAATCCTTTGATTTACTGCTAATTGTCAATTTCCAAGCCCTGCTCATCAGAGCCTCATGCTTGCATTCACAGATATAATTATGTGAACCATCTTTTTAGCAGTCCGGGCCATAGATTTAAAATGTAGGTAAAATAATAGCTTTGGGAAATAATTATTTTGAAAATCCAGGGTTTCTTTTCATGACTAAAAAAAAAAAAAACTCTAACAATATATAGATGAATGTTTTGCCTTTATAGAACCACCCTTAATGTTTTTCTTCCATATGCTTTTGGGTATTTTACAAATGTTCCAAAAAGTGCTTATAAACCTTAAACAATTTTTCTCTTTGTCAATTACTTCACAAGAGAGACCAATTCTTCTCAGGAACCCCTGCAATCACTGACCACTTCCAGGAATTTAATGAGATTCAAATTCTTCCATAGAACAACTACCTTAATTCTTGCTCAGTGGGCACATGTACAAAGTAGCCATAGATCAAAGAGAGAGGCCAAACCATCAATAGCAAAGATTAAAATTGAGCCCCTGATATAGACCCTTTCTCAAGGTGACCAGAAGCCTGAGATGACAATATTTCAATCAGGGAGGGAGGAGCCAATTTTGTCACAGGAATCGATAAATATTCTGCATACAAATTTACTTTCGTTGTTCATGATGTCTCTGTCAAGACTGAGATTTGTAGAATTCCTCATTCATCATTGCAGTTTCTCACATAATAGAACTTCTGACAAAGGAAATAATTTTAAGGGGAAAGAAGAGCAGCAATATGGCTTCCCCTTAAGATTACCCACCACAGGGAACAAAACAAGCAGAGTACCATCAGTAAGAGAGCAGACTAGGAGGCCCCAGGCCTTGCTCCTCATCCAAAACTATGACTTAACCACTTCTAGAGTGAAAATAACTCTGGAAGAATTCCAGGGTCCAGGTTTGAAGCCACAGCACCCCCAGGGGGCAAAACTACTGAAAATAACTGTGTAGAAGAGAGTAGAAAAAGCAGCTTCATTTTACCCTCATTACTCCATCCCCTAGACACAGCTCAGTGGTAAGATGAATCCTTCCAGCTTTGAGATCCCCCGTGGGGAAAAAGAGGACAAGATGACACCAGCAGTCCTCCCCACTCTCAGGGACTGCCTTCACCCGGAAGAACCCCAGCTTTTGGAGCCACCAGGGGCTCAAATTGCTGTATCGCTCCAGAGTTGGAGATATTGTATGCCCTCCCAATTGCCACCACCATGTACCACCTCTCAGTTGACACTGTTTTGCTCCCCAAGGACCAGAACCACCACACACCCCTGGACCTGGAACCCCTTACATCCAACTGTCCCAGTGCCTACATGTGTTTCTAGACCAGTGCTATCATACTCCATCTCACAGAACTGGTGCCCTTATATTCTCCTAAATCTAGCATTCACAGAACCTATGTGCCCCCTGGATGGGTGCCATTACACACCTCATCCTGGTGGCCACCCTCATGCTTATCCACAAATATAAGACCTTCCCTATTGAAGCAGATATATAAACTCTGCACAGAGGTGACTGCTTCTTCTAGTAAACAGACACCAATACAAGGCGACAAGGAACACACAAAAAAAAAAAAAAATCAGGAAAAGAGGTAACACAAAAGGAAGACAAGAAAATTCTACTAACACACCCATAATATGTAGATCTATGAATTGCCTGACAAATAAGTCAAAATAATTATTTTAAAGAAGGTTGGTGAGCTTCTAGAAAACACAGACAACTCATTGACGTCAGAAAAACAATACATAAACAAAGTTCCACAAAAAGATAATTATAACAAAACAAAACAAACCACCACACAATTTAGTTTCTTATAAAGTTCTCTTTCTGGCTAGAAAAAACTGCCTTCTTGACATGTCCTAACATGGCCCTCCTTCTTTATTTGTACAGACAGAAAAAGAGCGTGTCTTCTCCTAAGTGTCTTCTTCCTCATATAAAGACATCAGTCCTGTAGATTAAGGCCCTACCCTTATGACCTCATTCAGTATGAATTGCCTCCCTAAAGGCTGTTTCCAAATAGAGTTAAAGCCTTAACATTTAAATTTTAGGGGACTGCAATCCATGCCATAACATTCTTCCCCCAAACCCTCCCTTGCCAAATTCCTGTGTTTCTCACATACAGAGTATATTTACTCTGAACCAATAGCTCCAAAATCTTAACACAACCTAGCATCAATCCCATGTCCAAAATATCATCCACATATCCTCTGAATCATGTATAGGTAAGACTTAAGGTTGGCTTTATCCTGAGACACATTCTTCCTCAGCTGTTACCTCCTGAACCCAGACAAATTATGCACTCCCAAAATACAATGTTGGGACAAGCATAGGATAGACACTCCCTTTGCAAATAGGAGCAATAGAAAGGAAAAAAGGGCAGTGTGTATCAAGAAAGTCCAAAACCTAGCAAGTCAATTCCAATAGATTTTGAGAATTCTACAGAATTCTACAGGAAGATTGAGAAGAATCATTCCTGGACCACTGGTTTGTCCTCAGTGGCTCCGTGGGGCAGCAGCATCACCCCAGGACCCTGAGACATGGCCCCACCTCACCTCTTCTCTTGACACCAAGGAAGTGGGCCCACCTTGCGAAAGTAAGGAGGAAACAGCCTTACCCATGGCTCTGTGGTGCAAGTGGTAGCCCTGATGAACTCTAAACTGCCTTTAGAGTCATTCTTCCCCTTTCCTGCAGGACATATAGTGCACCTGCAGCTGGAAAACTTTATCCTCCTACCTGGTAAAACCCCTGAAGTCCAAAAACCTTCCTTAATTCAGATGATCTCTAACCATTTCAGTTCAAACTAGCAGTCTGTATTAGTATAATTTCATTTTTATATCTGGTTTCTGCTGACTGTTAATTTTAATCAACACACAACGCACAATCTCTTTATGGAGTGATTGCCCAGCCACACCCTTGGTGTTTCCTCCAGAATGTACTTTCTCCTTTCTTGTAATATGCATAGACAGAACTTTGCAAATCTTAAGGGTCTGGTTACTTTTCACTTAACAGTTTCTTTAATTTCTCTCTCCTCTCACACTTAACTATAAGCATTCAACAGAAACCAGGCTATTAGTTTAACAGTTTGCTTACAAGCCTACTCATTAGGCTAAAGACAAAGGAATTGTACAGAAGCACTGTACTTGAGTTAAAATTTTTCCCATAGCAGTATATGTTAATAATTCTAAAACCACATGTATAATGGAATTGAATGATTAAGTAAATGAATGGCAATGGTGGGAGCCAGGTTTCTCATGGTTGGAGTAGGGGGTTATAGTAAGCAATGGAAGACTATATTGATTTACATGGTATTGAATTAGAGTTCTCAACATCAGTATAAATTCACGTTTAGCTTATTATAGATAAAATTCTTACATATAGCAATATTTATGAATGTGTCTCATTAAAAAGAAACAGCAGCTCTAAAGTGGAGCCACTTTTGCTAAGCCCCACCAAGACTTGATACCTAACCTAATTTCAGTTTCAGCCTCTCTCAAGAGTGGAATTTTAAACCAGCCTGGAATTTCCTGGCCAACACTAATGAGGACATCTACATGATAAAACCCCCTGTATTCCCTTAAGGGAAGGTCACCTTGCCTGAAATAATCTACCCTTTCAATTCCTTGTCCACCCCCCCCCATAAAAGCCTTCTATTTTGTACAACTCCTCTGAGTTCCAACCATTTGCTAGATGAAAAGTGCTCAATTCATAAATTATTGAATAAAACCAATTAGACCCTCAAATTTACTCAGCTGAATTTTTCTTAACAATACACACACAGGTTAGTGTATGCACTGTCAGCTGAGAGGATATAAAAGAAATGACATCCCACTGGCAGTGAGCAAACCTCTGAACAAGTTTCGGGTCTTGGTTTCTGGTACTATTCTCAAATAAAATGAGGGCTCCTTGGAGAAATGGCTGATTGTTAGACTGGAGCAGAAAACACACAAGATGAGCCTTTGGGCAACCAAGAAGTAAAATTGTATTGGATTATTACCCAAAGGATGAAATCGTTTTTGAAAATTTATGTTTTTGAAAAATTATGAAAATCCATAAGTTCATTTAGGTATAAACAAATGACTAGATACATAAATGGGGGAGAACAGTCAAATCACCCATGCAGAGTAATTAGAAATAATTTATATAGGTACTTTACCAGATGTTTCACTCTCACTAAGGGTAGTACAATTATCCACTCTTTACATATGTGCTACACTTCCTTCCAAAGGCTGCTGTCTGAAAAGAGTAGAAAAGACTAACTTTGCAGTAGACTAACAAACTAACTACCTCAGCCAGATGAACAGAGTTAACATCAGTCGTGACAAGTCATGTGAATAGGAGTTATCCTTGATAAGATACGATGAGAATTGTGCTTGAACTCTGTTGTCTTTCTCACAAAAAGCCTCAGTCCCAGTATAATAGTAAAAGACAAATTCCATCTGAAGAACATTTTGCAAAATTCAAAATCAGTACTCATGACAACTGTCAAGGTCTTCAAAAACAACGCTAGTGACTAAAACTGTCATAGCCAAGAGGAGCCTAAGGAGACATGTTGATAAAATGTAACGTGGTATTCTGGACAGGATTCTGGAATACACAGAAAGTCATTAAGTAAAAACCAAAGAAATCTAAATAAAGTATGGGCTTTAGTTAATAATAGTGTATTGATAGTGGTTTTAATTACTATACTACCTGTACAATTTTTTTTGTAAATCTAAAACAATTCTAAAATTAAAAAAGTTTATTTATAATAATCACTTAATTTCCTTCTCTCAAAATGAAAATATGTCTAGCACATACAGTTCAGTTAAAACAGCAGACTTAAAAAGATGTTACAATAAACACAAATGCAATAATATTTGATATTTTTCATCAAAACCTTTCCCGATATTTATGAATGACCAAAAATGCCTAGAAATACATTTGCCAGAAGTTTCCAATTCTGCAGCTGTCTTGATGCATAAACTCAAACCTCCACCCAGCTGGATAACCTTTTACTCTAGATTACCATGCTAAATTCATCTATGTATCCATTTTTAAGGGGTTTTGTGTATCTTATAATCTGCACTAATTATAAGATTTAAGACATTTTAAAAATTTATGTTCTAAGGTCATCCATACTGAGGTATAATAATTCACTTCTTATCACTATAAATGGTGAAAATAAAAACTTGTGTGCCTTGAATGGGTGCCCCTCCTTTATTTTGTAATAGGAATTATGTCTCTCTTGTTAACACATCTGTACACACATCTGTGCACCTCTAATAAATAGGTTGGTACTTTGAATGTTAGCCACACGGAATGCTAACAGCTCCAAAATGAATAAAGGAATCCCTAATTCCTTCAGGCCAAAATACAGTGGCCCCCAAATGCTAAGTTTTTGCTAGGTGGTGGTAAACTTCCCAGTGGGGCGTAAAGCGCTGTCATTCATAAAGCTGCATGGTTACTTAAATCTTTTGAGGGGCAGGGCAGATGGATGAATGAATAAATTGAGCGTAAAATTTTCAATACTCAGAGTCCCTAGGCACTGGAATAATGCGGAAACTCCTCTAACTTTTCCTTTTAGAATTTCTAGTTTCTCAGAAAAACATAATTTGATGAAAATGTGTGTTATTTAATGATGTGTCTATATATAGCATTTCATCAAATAACAAAAAAATAGAAATATAAAATGATAAAGGAGAGATTAATTTTAGTTTTGTAGTCCACCAAGAAGGAAGCAAAGATTATCCATAATAAAAGTAAGAAATAATGTATGTGTACTGTATCACAACTCGAAGGGAGCTGACTCAACTACAGTAATAATTTAGAAATGATATAAAGATAAACATGCAATTATTAATTACACACATTCAGATGACAATTTTTTAAATGGGCTTATATACACTTATGAGGGGCTTTTCCCATAATGCTTAGAGAAAATTGACTAGCCTGCTCACATGGGAAGGGGAAGAAGATAATTCTAAAGTGAGATAATCTTTCCTCCATAGAGTCAAAGATCACAATTATGAAAAAACCAGAGGGTTTTTCCTTAGGGAAAAAGGAACATAGCTCTCTGAGGCTGTCTTTACACATCCAGCAGTGTTAGGAATTGCTTCAATATTCAACAATTGAGCAAAGAAGCTTATCTTGGACTGAAGCAGTTGTTTGAATTTGACATCTTTTATTTTGTTTATTTGTGTTACTCTAAATTGGTTGTATGTATAAATTCGTGAAAGCCAAGTTCTTCAAGTATGTCAAAATTATTTGGCATTGTATCAGGCAAGTCCTTGAGTTTTAATTGCTACCTTTCTCAGACCTTCCTTCTCCAGGTGCTGCCCTGATTGCTCTTCAGCCAAAGCCAGCCAGGTGAGCCATACAAAAAAGGTTTAGCTCCACTGGGTGGTGAGATCTTGGTTAACTTTTATCGTTCTTAAACCAGTTTAAACTACCCAGGGCTAGTGCCTCATTTCCCATGAAGTCTCAGCCTTGCTCTCATTTTAGTCTATGTGCTGCCGAAGCGAGCACTCAGCGTTTTTCTTAAACCATTTCTTCACATGCTCAGGATTGTACTTTTGTTGTTGATTTCTGACCTGCACTCTGGTCCCCACCGCTGGGACTTGATTGATACCTCTGTCATACAAATAATGAGACAGTTTATCCTGCACATAAGAGATGCTTCCTCAGATTGTTCCACAGATAACAACCTGTAAGAAATTGGTTGTTCCATATGTTAAAACTGCTGTGACTAGTAGAGAAGAAAACTAGGGTACAAACTTGCTTTGTCCTCTACAATGGCAGTCAGCAATGCAAATCTTTAATCACATGGACGGTCAGGCTTGGAGTATATCACTATTGACATTTGAAAGTCTGGCTTGGAGGGAAAGTGGAAGTTGAGAGTGGTCTCATTTAGAAGAGAAGAGCAAGAGAAGCAATGCTGTTTGAGTTACAGCAGTGTAGTTCTACCTAATTTGAAGCAAAATCCTAGTGAGTGGTAGGGATTAGAGCTACTTTGCACTTACTTTGTTCAGAAGTATTCCTTTGATTTCAATACCAGTCTGAGATTGGATGCATGGTTCCTGACTTTAGAAGTATTGTAGTTATTTATTTGACACTCAAACTTTAGTTTCCCAAAGAAATTATCCTTTTTTGATAGGATATGGGCCTCTTCTTAGGTCACATATCTTACTGGCAACCATTGATCACTTTCTCATTCAAAACTTTCTGGTTTTCTCCTGAGGCTTAAATGTGGCAACTATCCTGAATTTTGAAATCCACAAACAAATCTGCCATCTCTGTAATAGAGAATTTGCTAGCTTCTCTACCTCTAACTCTTCACAGCCATAATATAAGGGAAACTAGAGATACCATAATCCATTTTCTTTCTAAGATGTCATCACATGTTGCTTCTTTTGTTTTCTTTGTACTAGTGTGTACATTTTCCTTAAAATCTTTCTTTTAATAACCTGGAGGAATTTTATACCATAGACTGCAATTCTCTTTAAATCATCAAAATAATAAATTTAGTCTATTTATATAAAAGACTGGCTGCCTATATTGGAAAGATACCAAAACTTACTTTTAGTTTCAATATTAGAAATAACTAGGTAAACATATACAGCAAGAATAACTGAGGAGTAGTCTTCAGGGTATCTAGAAATTCTTTTGTTTTATTCTAAAAATTTTATCAGGGAAAATATTTTTTTCTTAAAGTAAACAATAGTACAAAATTGTACTTCTGTGCAGTTATGGAAGCATTCTTTAAAATTTTTCAGAAGCTACTATCCCTCATCTAAAACTAGGTATGTGACATTTAAATCATATTATGCTAAAAATTTTTCAATAATTTAGCTTACAGAGAATTATTACCATGTAGACAAAACATTAATAATCTGATTAAACTTCATTTAAAGTGAATTTTCAATAATTCCTTTAATATTAACAGGTGAGGACACAACTTGATATAGGAAGACCCTAGCTAATAGAGTCCTTAGGCAATTTGTAGAAAGAGAAACCACTGCCCTCTAAAATTCCCCCTAAATGCCAGTCTGAGGGAACCCACACAGAGAGAGTTGCAATAAACAAGAGGTCACCCTTTACAAAAGAAAACACAGGATACAAAGGAAACAAGCCACCATGTATGAGAGTCAGCAGAAAATGACAAACAAGAAACCTAAAAACACAAAGACATCTGATATTATTATATTTTGATGCTGAATACAAAATAAGTATGTTTACTATGTGAGAAGCACTTTTTTAAATTGAAATCATTGGAAGAAAGAAAAGTAGATATCGAATCTACACTCCAGCTTAACCTAGGAGCTTTGAAATTATTGTTTGAAAGCTTAGAAATAATTCTATCTAAATTGCAGAAAATTCAAATGGCTCAGGACTAATAAATCAGGAAATAAAGTCACAGAGAAACAAAGAGATGGAAAATAATGAGATATTATGAAATGCAGAGAATCATGATGAAGTCCCAATCAACCTCTAAATGGAATTTCAAAAGAAGGTATTGGAAACAATGTAAAAGGAATAATATGGAAGAAATAATGCTGAAAAAAATGTTATTAAAAAAGTCATCATTTAAAGGGATATAAAATCAAGCAGGATAAAAAAAAATCTACCTCTAGATGCACTGTGCTGCAACCATACAGAATATCCAAAAGATAAAATATTAAAACCATTCAGAGAAAAAAATGACATTAGCTTCAAGGAAATGGCAGTTAGACTAAAATCAATTCCTCAATATCAGCAAAATAATCAGAGAATATATAAATCCATATATCAATAACCATAATAAACATTAGTGCATTGACTTTCTAGTAAAAAGACTGGATGTATATTAAATAAATAAGCAAACAAACAAATCCTGTTATGTGTCATTTATAAGAAATACTTAAAACCTAAGAACACAGGGAGTTTAAAATTAAAACTACAACCAAAAAAGGTTGATATACCTATATTACTGTTTTAGGATTCTCCATAGGAACAGAACCATTAGGATACAAGAAAAGTAGATAGGTATACAAGGTTTATTATGGGATGATTCGTGTAGTTATGGAAGTCAAGAAATCCTACAACGTGCAATCTGCAAGCTGGAGAACCAGGAAAACCTGTAGCTTAATTCAGTCTGAGTGCTAAGGCCTGCAAACCAGAAGCTCTGAGAAGCAATAGATGCACTTCCCAGCTCAAGAGAGAATAGGAATTCATCCTCCATTTGCCTTTTTGCTCCATTCTGGCTTCCGAAGGATTGATTGATGCCCATTCACATTGGTGAGGGTACAACTTGTTATTTGGGCTACTAAATCAAATGCTAATCTCTTCTAGAAACACCCTCACAGACATAGCGAAAAGTAATGTTTTGCCAGCTATCTGAACAACCTTTATCCCAGTCTAAGTAACATATTAAAATAACCATCACAATTACTATTTTTTATTGTGTTATTCACATTATTAGTTTTTGAAATAGTGTTCCATGATTCATTGTTTGCGTACAATTACTATTAAAAAATGGACAAAGTGGGGTGCCTCGATGGCTCCGTCAGTTAAGCATTTGCCTTTGGCTCAGGTCATGATCCTGGGGTCCTGGGATGGAGTCCCGCATCAGGCTTCCTGCTCAGGAGGGACCTACTTCTCCTTCTGCCTGCCACTGTCCTCCTGCTCACTCTCTCTATCTCAAACAGATAAATAAATTTTTTTTAATTCAAAATAAAAAACTGACAGAGGTATAAGAGAAAATAGACCTTAAGACTGAAAGCCATGCCAAAGAATGAGTCACTGTAACAAGTTCCAGCATCAGGCAAATCAAATAAAATCAAATCATTATGCACTTAATAATAGCTTCAAAAACTGAAAAGAAAAATTAACAAATCCACTGTCATTGTCATTGGTATATTTAATCATCCCTCATGCTTGATATATATGGACAGATATAGTACCCTGTACACAACAACTATGGACACCCACAGTATCTTCACACTTATTTTTGGAACATTTATAGAAACTAGATATGAGAACAACAGCCACAAAAAACAACTTAAATTTTTTTCAGATAATACATATAATACAAAACATGGGGAGGGGATTCTTATAATCTATATTTTATATAATCATGTGAGAGAATGGTAGAAGCATTACCTTGTGAAAGTATTTCGAAAGTACTTTCACCTAAAAGCACAGAGTACTTTCACCTCAAATTACTTGGGGACCTTCAGCAAGTGACTTAACCTTTCTGAGCCTGCTTCCTTGTGTGCAAAGTGGGGCTAATTTTGCCCTCTTGGAAGGGTTGGGAGGGTTTTGGACAATGAATGTAGGGCACATAATCAGCCCTAAAAAGCGGTTTTGTTCTATGATTAATCTTTACATTTCATACTTGATGTTTGATACTTATCAAACATAAAATTTTGTATACAAAATATTTCATACTTTTAGCAGAATGAAATATATGCAACAGCCAATCAACACACAAAACGATGTTCAGTGTCGTTAGTCATTAAGGAAATGCAAGCCCAAATTACAGTGGGATACCACTTTACACTGATTTAGATGGCTATTAGTAAATGAATAAAAGAAGGAAGGAAGGAAGGTAGGTGGGTGGGTGCAAGCTAGCGCTGGTGAGGATGTTGGAACATTTGTGCATTGCTGGTGGGAATGTAAAATGTTGTAGCCAATGTGAAAAACAGTTTGGCAGTTCCTCAAAACAGAGAACTACCATATAATTCAACAATTTTACTCTTACCTATATACTTAAAAGAACTGCAAGCAGGGACTTACACATTTGTACACCAAGGTTCATAGCAACATTATTTACAATAGTCCAAAGGTGAACAACCTAAGTGTTTATGAACAGATGAATATATAAACAAAATGCGGTGTGTATATATATATGCAATGGAATATTATTCAGTCATAAAAAGGAATAAATTTCTGATATATGCTATAACACAGATGAACCTGAAAACATGCTAAATGAAATAAGCCAGCCAACGACAAATATTGCATGACTCCACTTGTATGAGTTACCTAGAACAGACAAATTCAGAGACAGAAAGTAGATAAGAAGTTAATAGGAACTGAGGGGGAAAGGAAATGGGTAGTTATTATTTAATGTGTACAGAGTTTCTATTTGGAATAGTGAAAAAGTTTTAGGTACAGATGGTGCTTATGGTTGCACAACATTGCAAAAATTCTTAGAACCACTTAATTGTACACTTAAAATTAGTTAAAATGCTAAGTTTTATGTTACATATATTTAAACACAATAAAAAATTCTTCGTAAAAAAAGAATTCTACAGATCCAAAATTATTGACAAGGAACAATCTTCCAGACATATTAAGTTAAAAAAGCAAGATGCAGAATGGTGTGTATAGACTATTCTCCCAGTTTCAAGGAAAAAAGTAGAGGCTTTTTATATACATCTGCACACACGTGCATACAGATATATGTAGAGAGATTTTTCTAGAAAGACACCAAAGAAACTGATAACTATGGTTTTCTATGAAGTGCAAGATGGGTGGAAGGGTGATTTACATTAGATTTTTAATTTACTTACCACATGTGTATCACCCTATTAAAAATAAATGAGACTCAAAATTAGAGACTTTTAGGAAATTGTAAGAATTTTAGAAAAAATAAACTTTTAGAAATGCATACAAGTGATTGGATGGGGAAGACCAGAGTTAACAATACCGGTTGAACGATTATTTTAATTTTGTAAACATGTAACAGTTAGCTTCTGAACAAAAACTCTGGCACTGGCAAGGAAATTGAAAATTATCTTAAATATTGATTAATTAGATATAAAGGATAAAGAAGAAATGAAAATACAAAGATGATTTCTAATTTGGGGGTCTGCTTGACTAAGAAGTTGATTGTCAATTCCTTAATTACTAAGTAATAATTACTTACTATGAATGATAAAGAAATAATAAAGAAAATGTTCTACATGTATTGATTTATTCCTCAAACATCTATCAAGCACCTATATTGTGCTTCCAGGCACTGGGCTACCACTGGGGACAGAGATGAACAAGCACAGCTTCCACTACCAAGACACAGTTTGTGGGGAAGACAAATGTGAACAGAAAGTCCCAGTATAATAAAATAAATGTTGTAATACCCTCACAATCAATGTAGAGAGAACACAGAGTAAGGGGAAGTCAACTTAAAAGTGGGATTGATAAGAGCTTTAAAAGAGGAGGTACAATCTCAACAACAAAATCAGCCTTTGAAGGGGTGATTGAGAACCACCCTAGACAAGGACAAAAATACCAAGTAGAAGAAGTGGGTTTGGCATTTTTCGGTAGTCATGAGAACTTCAGATGTCTGGAGAGCAGAGTGAAAGCGGATAAGAGCACAAAGAAACAGGAAGCCTCCCAGGTCCCTGAAAACAACATATGCAAATATCAGCTCATTAGTTACCCATAAAAACCTGCTGCTCCTGCTGACTGTATCATTTGGTTTTAGGCATTACATCCTAAGCATATCCACTTGTGATTTATAGTTTTGATCATTTTTTGTCCTGTGCCTTGCCAGTTTCCTCCCTAACGTGTGTGTGTGTGTGTGTGTGTGTGTGTGTGTGTGTGTGTGTATTTTTCCTTCCCTGAGGCTAAAACTCCCACTTGTTGAGGTGGGGCCGTGGGGGAGGTGAAGGGTGAGTGAGAATAATAGTGATTCTGTCTTCATGCTTCCAAGCAGGCTGAGGAAGAGGGAGATTCTGGAGAAGATGGCAGAGACTTTTCAAAAACACATAACTAAGGACCTGAAGGCTCAGTCATTCATAAGACCTTAGTAAGAGCTGTTGGGAGTTGGGGGTGGGGGGGTGCTTGTCCACCCACCGTGACCACAGAGGTGAGAATGACCATGTAGTTTTCAGTCTCCTGCCTCAATGACAAGGCTGCAAAATGCCATTACTCAAATAATGAAATCAATACGTAGGTGGGACATCAGTCAACGACCGAGAGAATTAACGGAGAGACATAGGAAAGTGTACTCCAGGGATGATCACTGTGTGCACTAAAGGCATTTCATCATACCTGACTTGAAAATGTTAATTACCACAGTTTTTAGCCTTCCTTCCTCCCTCTCACCTTCTTCTCTTTCTCTCTGATGCAAACAGCGCATACTGACACACAACGGAAATCAGCAAACATATTTGTCATGAAGACCTGGTTGTTGCAAGTATGTCTTACAGGTAATAAAATAAAAATATTACTAATAATGGGTAATATTTGAGAATATACACTGTTCTAAGTGTTTATTATGGCTTGGTTTTGTTTTTATTCATTATAAACCTTCAAGGTAGGTGTCACTGTTAACACCTATTTTTAGAGATGAGAAAACGGAGACATGAAGAGCTTGAATAAATTGCCCAAGGTCATATAGCTAATAAGAGACAGAGCTAAGATTTGAACTGGAACAATCTGGTTCTGGTGTCTGGCCTTTTAAACATGACACTATAAAACTCCTGGCTGGGGCGCCTGGGTGGCTCAGTGGGTTAAGCCACTGCCTTCGGCTCAGGTCATGATCCCAGGGTCCTGGGATCGAGTCCCGCATCAGGCTCTCTGCTCAGCAGGGAGCCTGCTTCCCTTCCTCTCCCTCTGCCTGTCTCTCTGCCTACTTGTGATCTCTGTCTTTCAAATAAATAAATAAAATCTTTAAAAAAAAAAAATAAAAAATAAAAAAAAAAAAAACTCCTGGCTAACATTACTCTGAGCCATCAAATGAAATATGAGTATAACTTCAAGAACCTTATAACTTATAACAAGAACTTTAGTTGGTAAACAAATTTGCAATGATGGGATCATACAGCTTCTATTACAATGGCCAACATACTTGTTGCCTAGCTTGACCATGGAGATACTAGCCTCAATATTCTTTCATAACTTTATAAATTAATTGCCCCATCATATATAACCTCTGAAGTCAAGACTTTTTTATGAGAATCTTGGATATGCTATATTTTTGTAGTTAGAATTAAAATATATTAAGTATTTTTTTAGAAAGAAATAGGACATGAAACTGGGAAGTAAATAATCCACATGCTTTTGCTTATAAGAAATTATAAATTATATTATTTCTTATCAAATCATAATACTATAAACCCATAGAAATCTGAACTGAAAAATGTTAGCTCTCCTTATGCTTATCCTTTCTGCAATTTCTGTCATTATTTTTGGTTAATGGTCCAAAGGCAGCTGTAATCTTCCTTAGAATTTTAAACTTGTGGAAATATGAGAAATAAACACATATATTTATGAATGATACACTGTATTTTTTTTATACTTTTCTTCCCAGTATTTTTTCTTTTCAAAAAAGACGTTATGCCTTTCTGTTAGCTTGTTAGGCACTAAGGTCTTTTCAGTGTTTCAAAAATGCCACATATCACGACGACATTTTATAAATGGCACATTTGCTCCAGTGCCTACGTTTAGCAAAATACCTCTTAGTGCAGTTCATGATTCTCACCAATCCAGACCGGGAAAAGGATGCTGTCACCAAAAGGTATTCATTATATTTCAAGAAGGCAATATTAAGTCAAAGGAAGCAGACCAATTTCATGACATTTTACACAAAGGAGAATGTCCTTGGCGATGGATGACAGAGATTTGTAAAATGTACGCTATAATTAAAATTGTAACCATGGGTTCATGATTTTCTACAGATACCATAAGCTACATTAATTGACTAGGTGGAATTTCAAATTAGCAAAGTACTATAATGAAAATGAGGAAGGTTGTAATTAAATGTGCTTGTGGGTGAGGGTCACCAAGTCAGACAAAACCAAATTCTGTTTGCTGCTGTTGTCCTTGAAATGATTAAAGGCAAAATTATGATGCAACAATTTAAACTAAATTATTGTCTTTAGTGATTTATTAGTTCAGAATCATAAAGGCATAAGGTGGATGAACACAGCTAAGTGTGTAATGTATGAAGTTTAAACCACAAATCAAAGGAGAAAAGCAGTGGAGAATTTTGTTATATATGTATAGTTTTTATATATTCATACCACATAGAAAATATAACATATAATTATAATATAATTAAATATATAAATAATATAATTAAAAACATATTTTTATAAAATATGTTTGTTTATATTTAATATATTTATACTTATAAAATATATGCTATATTTACATTAATATTTAACATATATAATATTTTTAATTTTTTTGTTTCATATATATATATAAGTCCTAACCCACTGCCCCATTGGGAATATCAATGAATGGAAAATGTAAGTGTTCATGAGGATAAATACTCTTCCTTCTATCATTTCACTGGTTTTAATGTTTTTTTCTTCCCTTTTAGTAGGAGAGTATGTTGGAGAAAAACCAAAAGGTTCAGAGCTATTCACACTATTTAATAGCTTTACAGCTCCAAGTTTCAAGCAAATCTTTTGGAGAGCTGGACTCGTAATAAATACGCTGATTCAAAGGAAGAAAAGCTTGCCTAGTTGCCTTAAGTGTTTGTGTGGAAAACAAATAAGGTGAAGGAGGGGGAGGATAAAATAGTATTCTCTATTCTAAGACTAACTATAGTTGACCCCTGAATAACATGAGGGTTAAGGACACCAAATCCTTTTTCCCTCAAAAATCGACATATAGGGCACCTGGCTGGCTCACTCAGTTGATCGTCTGACTCTTGGTTTCAGCTCAGGTCATGATCTCAACAGTTGTGGGACTGACCTGCATCAGTCTCTGTGCTCAGTGTGGAGTCTGCTTCAGATTCTCGTTCCTTCTCCCCTCATTCTCTCTCTCAAATAAATAAAAGATCTTTTAAAAATCCACATATAATTTTTGACCCTCTGAAAACTTAACCACTAATAGCGTATTGTTGACTCAGAGCATTACCAGCAACATAAACAGTCAATTAACATATATTTTGTGTGCTATATGTATCATATACTGTATTCTTACATTTAAGGAACCTAGAGAAAAGAAAAGTGTAAGGGAGCAGTACTTGATTGCCTCAGTTGAGGTCTTCAGTGCCCCACTTAAGCTTCCAGTTCATGAGTTTGACTCAGGTCATGATCTCAGGGTCATGGAATCAAGCCCCACATCTGGCTCTGCACTCAGCAGGAGATCGCTTGAGATGCTCTCTCTCCCTCTGAGCCCCCTACTCTCACATTCTCACTCTCTTTAAAATAAACAAATAAATCTCAGGATGCCTGTGTGGCTCAGTGGGTTAAGCGTCTACCTTCAGCTCAGGTCATGATCCCAGGGTTCTGGGATTGAGTCCAGCATCAGTCTCCTTGCTAAGTGGGGAGCCTGCTTCTCCCTCAGTCTGCCATTCCCCATGCTTGTGTTCTCTCTCTCTTTGACAAATGAATAAATAAAATCTAAAAAAAAAGAAAAGAAAAAGAATAATAAAATAAATATTTTTTTTTAAAAAAGCATAAGGAAAAGGCATTAGAGTACTATACTGTATTTATCAAAAATATCTGCATATAGATGGACCTGTGAAGTTCAAACTCATGTTGTTCAGGGGTGAACAGTAGCTACATTTGTAAGTCCTAAAGAAAAGACTTGTGAAATGCTTTTCTTTCCTTACAGATTCCTCCTTCGAAACAACTTCAACACATCTTAAATGTCTCCCTCTTAAATCAGCACTTTTTGCAATTGCTTTGTATATTTTTTTGCCTCTCTCATCCACTAGAATGTAAATTACATGAAGGTTTGGATGATTGTTATCTTGCTTACCATACAACAGGATGTAGATAACAAGTGCTTGTATCAAAAGACTGTCCTGGGGCATCTGGGTGGCTCAGTGGGTTGGAGCCTCTGCCTTCGGCTCAGGTCGTGATCCCAGGGTCCTGGGATTGAGCCCTGTGTTGTCCGGCTCTCGGCTCAGCAGGGAGCCTGCTTCCTCCTCTCTCTCTGCCTGCCTCTCTGCCTACTTGTGATCTCTGTCAAATAAATAAATAAAATCTTTTTAAAAAAATAAATAAATAAAAGACTGAGACTGTCCCACTTCATGTCCATTCAGCCTCCCTGCATTCCAGCCGCAAGGTTCAATCGACTTCCCCAACTGCAACTTGTCAAGACCTCACATTGGCCAGTTCCATACATCTTCCAACCTAGGGCTTCTCTGCACTGTAGTGCAGCTGGCCTCCATCCTGAAGGAGACTCTTTGATGGATTAGACAAACCCTTACCAAGAGGGAGGACTTAAGTGCTGCAAGGAGTGGACTGTACTAAACAATTTTCTGCACCACTTTTTTATCCTTTCAGTTCTACCTCTTATTCTAGTGACACTGTTCCATTCAGAAACCAAATTCATGATGGTTTAACTTGCTAGGACTCACTTTGGTCAGTACTACATATTTCTCCATTACTGCACTAGGGCCATTCTAATGCCATAGCATGAGTTTCCCAAGTGCACCCACTCAGATACTGATGTACATGCTGGAAGTGTGAGTTGTTTAAACCTGTGGGGTTACTGTTGGCCAACGGAAGGCAGAATTCCATAGATAAATGTTTCTCTCTTTCGTCCCTAGAGTGCAGAGTTCTGGGAAACTTTCATAAATTTCCTCAAATGATCCCAGAGGATTAAGCATTGGTTACTATTCAATGACAGCCACCTTGATAGTACTTTCTTATTTTGCTCCACTAATTCCTCATTTCTGTTTTTTAGCTGGCCTTGCTTCTAAATAAATTACTGAATGCATACTTTCATCTCAGATTCTGACAGGGTCAATCCAAGCTAGAAAAGAGATCAATATACATTCTTTGAATAAACACACTAGTAAACAAACAAGTGAGTATTGGCGATTCTCTAACCTTCCTGTTCAGTTCCTTTTTCTTCTTCTTTACTTCCTATTCTCAACCTTAAATATTGGTATTATCCAGACTTTGAACTTTCACTCTCGTTCCTTCGAGGCAAATAAAATATCCTGAGCATTTCCAGTGCACACCAAGGGTATAACTAATTTCCATTCTGACTTTTAGATCTCACCAGGTTCAGAAATTCCAGAATTACACATGTGTCCATGTGTATATCAGCATATAGTGAATGTTGTAATTCTGCATAGAATTCCCTACTCTTTTTCCATTTGAATGCTCCATAACACTTCAAATCAATATATCTAAAGAAGAAATCAGTATCTTTCTCCTCAAATCTACCCCTTTTGATAGGTTTCCAACCATTCAACCTCAGAAATCAGAAGTTTGAATCTTTCTTGATTCTGATCCATCACTACGCATATCCAATTAGTTACAAAGTACTATATATTAAGATAATTAAGAGATCCATTCTATCTCTTAAATACAATGTAAATTTCTCCCCAATAAACACTTCTACTACTACTTCTTTAAGTTGTATGCTATATTGAGGTGCATCATAACTAGTTTCTCCAATTTCATTCTCACCCCTGTATCCTGAAGATGTAGTGACTTCCCAAAATTCTTGTAATTTCCTTGTTTTAACTTCTTAGAGCTATCTCATGGTCTTTAGTTTAAAGCTGAATTTTCTTAGCAAAGCTCCTTTATTGTATAGATCCTGCCTACTTCTCTCATTCTTTATCTTACTGTCCCTACACATACATTTTGTATCAATCATACAAAGCTCCCAAACAAGCCATGTTCTTTTCTACCTCTGTGTCTTTATACTTCAGGTGTGCATTTTCTATAACATCCTTTTTTCTCTTGTTCACCTATCTGACTATCATTATTCAAGAAATAATTCAAGTCTTAATTCCTCATTCCTCTTAACACCTTCACCAATTTCTCACACAACTTCTCAATCCCAAGACTTAATTGGTTATTATTCCTTATCATACTTTTTTTTTTTTTTAAGCTCTTTACCATTCAATGTCTCCTTTCTGGATAGCACTATTACAAAGTATATTAGCTGTTGATTTTCATAATTTTCTTTTACATAACTTGCATCTTTAGGCGGGGAACTTATCAACTTTATATTTTTGAGATACATCAGAGATCAGAGATACTCATCAATTAATGCCTGCCAAATAACAAAATCAGTATCAATAGAAGCTATTCATTGTGCAACAATATTTTCAAAAATATACTCTAAGAAAGACATTATTTCCCACCATTTTCTAGAAAAGAAAAATGAAATTTAGAGAAAGTGAGATACTCCCTTAAGTACACAGCTAGGAAATAACAAATAGCAAAATTTTCAAAGCTTCGTCTACATCAGTACAAGGCCCATATCCTTACTCTAAGCCACATCATCCCCTAAGGCCCAAACCAATTATGTATAGAGGAAAGAATCAGTATTATGAGAGGTAACTGGGGAAAAAAGAAAATCCAAGTCAGGCTGCCCACAAATCTCTTTATTTCTATTCATAATTTTGTTATTACTTTCCTGCTGGTTCATATTATTTAGACAAGAAGGGAGACTTCTGCCTCTCTTAACAAACCACATTAAAAGCAGATCTTCCACTGACAACACCCAAAAATTCACTGAGCACTACTTAGCCCTCATTATTTTTTTTCAAACTTTGGATGATCAATAAATGGCTTGACTTGAAAGGAAACTACTTCCTTTAAATATCCACTAGTCTTCATATTTGACAAAAAGAAATGAACCAAACAATTGTAAAACATCAAAGAAAACAGAACCTCATACAAATAAAAACAAAGACACATTTTTTCATGTTACAAGAGATCTCCTTTGCTTGTCAAGCTGATCAATGTAACTAACAAGAACAGCTTGTGTTTATTTCTATTATTTTCTTTTAGAGCAAGAATTTTGTTCTGGGCCAAAAGTGGTACTTGTTTTTGACACTCTTTTGTCTGCTCTTGTTTTCTAGATATATGTATATTTAAAGCCCTTTTTTGGACAATGCAAACAGTAGAGACATTCATCAAATGAAAATGAAAAGGAATAATGTGACATTTATTTCTCTACTCTAAGGTACATTTCCTTGGAACAGTACAGTGGGGGAAAAAAATCTTAATATATATATTAAAGTCTAGATGAAGATATGCATTCTGAAATGTTTAAGGGTGAAGTGTACTGATAGAGTAAATTACCTTGAAGTCATCAAAAAATTATTCCTATGTTTATAGGAGGATGAATAAGAAGATGATTGAATAGTTGATGAACACAGCAAAACTGATAATAGAATCTAGATTATGGGTATTCACTGAATAGTTTTTTCAATTTCTTCTGTATTTTATGTAAAATTCATAATAAAATGTGAAAAAAAAAAACCATGAAAAAGTATAATTGGCCTTATGCACAATCTCTGGACTTTAGTCAGTTTTCAGATCCAGAACTCATTGACTAAAAGAAAATTCTGGAATCATGTAAGGAAACTCATACAAAACTATGACGAGTTTATTCACTAGTAATTTCCTCCATCCTTCCCTAAAGGGACCTATAACCATTCACTTGGTTAACCATACATTGGGAAAGAGAATTTCTCCAAATCCTTTGAAAATGTTAGTATACATTGATATGTTGGCATTGTTATTTAGATGTCTAAAGTGCCATTATCATCTCTCTAATAGAAAATGTGAAGATGTTATCTAGCTAATGCATGTTGTCTTAGAGTAGGTTCAGTTCACAATTGTGGTCACACCCAAGAGTTCTCATTCCTTAACTATATAATTGTATTAGATTTAGGTGGTAATGGTAGAAGTCCCACATTATTTCCTTGAACTGTGGTATAAGAGAAATACTGGAGGAAAAGGCAAAGTGGAACCTCCTAAAATGCCCCTCTATCTCTGGCTAAGATAGTAAATATAGTAAGTCAAAAACAATAACATATTACCAAACAAATCAATGAGATCATTGCCACACTTAATGCATAAACTATGCTGGGATATTGGCCTCCATCATTTCCCATTTAATTCAAAAGTCTGGCCCCTACAAAATTTAAATAAACCCAGGATATTGCCCAAATAGAAACCCAAATTTCAGCTTCTATGTCAGATATGACATCTATACTAGAGCAAATTAACAGAGCTCCAGCACATGTTATGTAGCCACTGATCTGATGGATGCATTCTTGTCCATCCTTACCAGTAAGGAGGATCCAAAACAGTTTACATTTAAATAGAATAGACAACAATATGCATGTATTGTCTTAATGTAATACTACTTCAATTTCCCTGGTCTTTTCCAGAATATAGTCCAGAGTCACTTGAGCAAATAAACATTCCAATTCCACAGAACATCACACAGGCTACTATACCTATGACATTATGTTAATTTGGTTAAAATGTAAATTGGGGCTTAGGTATAGGTAAGACAAATGTACCAGAAAGGTTGAATAGCACAACCTTCAAAGACTCGAGGTTCTGCCTCATTAGTGAAGTTTTCAATAATCCAGTACTTTGTGGTATTATTTCCTCAATGTAAAAGAGGATATTTGTATCCCAGATCTTCCAGCACGAAGAGAAACATACAATGTCTGGTTCACAGTTTCAGGTTCTGAAAACAGAGGAACAGTACTCTGACCTATTTACTGAATAGCAAAGGAGGTTTCCAGCTTTGGCTGGAGCCCAGAAGAGGAAAGAACTCTCAGTATGTTCAGTGTGTGATTCAAGTAGGCATGGCCCTTGAGAGAACCAGGATAAGAAAAGAATACATGTAGAGTTTATAGTAAGATCAAATAACAGAAGATTCTCTGGGTTCTGAAGAAGTGTTATGTTATTTATGGCACATAAAGGATAGTCTCTTTCAAAAATGGTGTTGAAAATACCAGTTAACTACAAAATAATGAAATTGGGCCCCTGACCTACACCGTAGATAAAAACCCACTCAAAATAAAGATTTAAAATGAATGTCCTGAAATCATTAAACTACTAGAAGAAACATGAACAAAAAGCTTCATGACATTTCCAGAAATGGTTTCATGGATGAGACATGAAAAAGCACAGGCAACAAGAGCAGAAGTAGATGAGTTGGACTACCTCAAACTAAAAGTCACACAGCAAAGGAAACAATTGACAAAATGAAAAGGCAACCTGTGGATTGCGGAAAAAAATCTTCAAACTACGTATCTGATAAAAGATTGGTATCTACAATATACAAAGAGTTTCCGCAACTCAAGAGCAAAAACCAAATAACCAAATTTAAAAATGGGCAAAGGATTTTGATAGATATTGCTTCAAAGAACACATACAATGGCCGAAAGGTATATGAAAGAATGCTCAACATCACTAATCATCAGGAAAATGAAAATCAAAAGCACAATGAACTAACATTTCACATCTATGAAGAGGACTATTATATACACAAACAAACACACACAATAAGCATTGGAGAGGGTGCAGAGAAATTGGAACCATTGTACACTGTTAGTGCGAATGCAAATTCATGCATGCACTATGGAAAAAATTATGCCTCTTCCTCAAAAAATTAAAAGTAGGACTACCATAAGATCCAGCAATCCCACTTTGGGGTATTTATCCAAAGAACTGAAATTAGGACCTCAAAACAATATTAGCACTCATGTTCATCACAATAGCTGCATCACAGTAGCCAAGCTGTGAAAACAAACTAAGTGTCCTTCAACAGGTTATGGAAAAAGAAAATGTGATATATATGTACATTGGGATACTACTCGGTCTTTTAAGGAGAAGGAAATTCTGCACTATCCCACATGGATGAATCTTGAGGGCATCATGCTAAGTGAAATAAGTCCGTCACAGAAAGACAAATACTGCATAATCCCACTTAGGTGAAGTATCTAAAATAGTCACATTCATAGAATCACAATGAATAGAAGGATGGTTGTGAGGGGCTTTAAAGGAAGTGGAGGAGAAATTGGTAGTTCTAATCAGTGAGCATGAATTTTTAGTTAAGCAAGATAAATAGGCTCTAGATGTCTATTTTATAACATTGTACTTATAGTCAACAATAATGTATTGTATACTTAAAAATTTAAGAGGGCAGATTCATGTTAAGTGTTCTTACACAGTAAAATAAAATTTTTTTAAAATTATCAGATAAATGGCTATTAAATGGGTTTAATCTTAATTTTGCTCAATTTCAATTTCTCTGCCTTTTCCACTAAAAATACAGCTCCTCTGAAATCTATTTTGATTAAAGAACACTCCAGTCTTACCAATGTATGTGATCTCTCTGAAGAACATGTTCACAGAGAGGCCTAGGTGGGATACGTGGATCTAAGAAAATGTTGAAAGAGATAACAAGAATTTGGTCAGGTATTTATCCCACTATCTTCAAGATAGGAAATTTATCCAATGTACAATGTCTTTCCATTCCCTAGGGAAGATTTATTAGTGTTATTGTTTTGCTTTGTATTTTAATTTTATGATATGGAAGTATTTTGTCAAGTCTTAAAATTCCTAGGCATGTTTTCCTTTAAAACTACCAAATTTCATAATTTTTTTTTATTTGCTATGAAATCATTAGGCCTATAATTTTGTTTACTCAGTATCTTGAAAGCAGGAAGGGGTGACCTAGACAGAGGAAATGAGTGTTCTAGTCACTAAATGTTACATCTTTTACTATACACAAAGAATTTGGATTCTATGTTAGCCATCATTATCTCTTGAATTTATTTTGTGAGTGAGATTTTGAAGGGCTTTTTTTTTTTTTTTTAAGATTTTATTTATTTATTTGACAGACAGAGGTCACAAGTAGGCAGAGACACAGGCAGAGAGGAGGCAGAGAGGAGGAAGCAGGCCCCCTGTCCAGCAGAGAGCCTGATGCGGGCTCAATCCCAGGACCCTGAGATCATGACCTGAGCCAAAGGCAGAGGATTAACCCACTGAGCCACCCAGGCGCCCCTTGAAGGGCTTTTTAATCATTTCTAAACCCACAAGAGAACCAGCATCTGAGTGACAAATATACCTTAAAAACAAAACCTCCTAGCTGGTGTTTTCTATGAATTTTCTAATTTGGCCCTGAACTACATCTTGCACTTTCACTGATTTACGTTGAATCTTGTTATTGATGATCCATTTAATTAACCTCAATTGATAGGGATATAATTCTTTGCAAAGATTCAGTGTTTGGCAAGTGGAGGTAATCAAGTATAATTCATGTCTCAAGTACAAAGTGGGGACGATTACAATGAAATAAATCAGAAACATTAATCAATAAGGCTATATATTTCAGTTCAGTTGTGAACTGAAATTTTCAATACATATCCAAGTGGATGGAAAAGTAGAATAAAAAGTTTAGTTATACAATTTTTATTATTGAAAAGGAATGAAATACTGTGATCGGTCAGATCAAAGAAGTGAATGACTGAGATACCTTATAAACAGTGAATGGGACTGAACTATAAAGAAAAATCACAGTATGTTAACAAACACATTAAAAAATATTCAAGTACAAAGCTTACATTTACTCTTAATTGATGTGTAAGTACAGATAAAATCATAGGCAAAGTCTAACTCATCAAAATGATTGGTGTTGTGGAATTTCCAGTACCCAAAATGACAGGGAAAATCACAGGATGTCTGGAGTAAAGTGTTGGCTTTGCCACATAATCATTAGCTATATAATCTTCGTTACAGCTCAACCTCTCTGAGGGTCAGATTTTTTTCATCTCTAAATGGGAATAGAGTACTTATCTCTCAGGGATTTTTAAGGATTAAAGAAGATCATCCATATATCTATTGTGACAGAGTCAATACAGTTACATTTTGCCCTAGCACACAACTATATTCTATTTTCCAGCCTCCCCTACACTTAGGTAGGGCCATAGGATTAAATTCTGAGCAATGGGGTGTTGGTGGGAAGGATGTATGCCATTTCCAATAGAGGCTTCTAAAATGTCCTCTACATCCAAGCTCTGTCTCTCATGTGCTGCCTAGATGACTTCAGGACATTGAAGAACATGGAGTATTTATCAGACTTGGCCCCTAAATTATTATACTCCCAGAAAACCCTGATTAGACTAATGAAGTGAACATAAATTCAATATGACTATGGCTGTGGTTGTACAGAAGTTAGCTAATGCTGACAAATGCTACAGGGATGCTTTGTTGTTATTCTTTCTTTTTCCATTATTAACTAGTAGCTTCTGAGGAATACATAAAGGGAAATCTAAAGTGCCATTTGAACTGATTTCATTAATTGATCTATTTAACAAGATTTATTGAACCCATATGTGCCAAGATCGGTTCTAGAAAATAGGAATAGAATGGTAAATTCAAGTCCATGCTCTTATGTAGCAAATATTCTAGTGAGTGAAGCAGGGAAATACACACATACACATATACGCACATATTATATATAATATATATTATTATGTATGTTACATGACAGGGGACTATTTTAAACAAAGGGATCTGGGAAGTTTCTTTGAGAATAAACCACTCCAAGCAGAAGAAATTGCAAATGCAAAGGCCTAGATAGAAACATGCTTGGCAAGTTTGAGAAATATCACGGAGGTCAGAGTAAGTAGAGGCCAGAGAGCAAGAGCTAGAGTGGTAGGAAAGGAGATCACAGACTCACTGATCATTTACATATATATAATTTATAACACGTATATTTAAAATATATATAATGTATATATTTATAATATATTTATATATTAATTATATTATATAATACCATAATTATAATAATATAATTAATTATATATAATCAATATATAATATATATTATAATATAATAATTATATATAATCAATATATAATTAATTATATATTAATTAATATAATATATTTATAATATACTTATTATATAGAGAGATAGGTCCATTTTTAATATATATTCAATATCCTACCAGATGATATAACAACAGGCCATAATAAGGACTTTGGGTTTTATTTGAAACCTAATGGAATGATGGAAGAGCTGAGGCAGAAAATAAGATGGCTTATTTTTAAAAGTAACTGGCTACTTTGACTACTGTGCAGAAAACAGACTGTAGAAGTCAGGAGTGGGACCAAAAAGAACTGTGAGGAGGCTATTAGGATAATTCACATGAGAAGTGGTACGGCCTGTGAGTAGTGTGTGGGAGCATGGGTGGTGTAAAGTAGAAGGTTTGTAATATGTTGTAAAGGTACAGCAGGCAAGATTCGTGGTGTGCTGATAGAATATAAGAAAAGAATCATGACCTCCAAAGTGTGATCTGGGAAACTGAGTCAAGGCTGGTACCATTTGTTAAGAAAGAGTATACTGTTAAAAAGACCATTTGGAAGTAGTCACAGAGAACAATCAAGGGTTTGGAACATATCAAGTCATACCAGTAAAATGTCCGTCATTTACTCTTACATCCCAATTGTCTTGATTAAGAAAACAAAGAACGTTTGAAAAAATTAGACACCTCAACACCAAAGACCTTTCCCTAGTGGCACCACAGGCATCCAGGAGAAGGCCTATCTTTATCACTGAAGCAGCTTTGAAAGAGGCCAGGATGAGAGTTCCTGTAGTGGACACCTCCTATATCCTGCCGCACCTCCTCTCAGCCCAACTTATATTCCAACCTTTGCTCTTGCAACCAGCTTTGTGTACTGTGACCCAAGAGTTGTCAGCACCTCTCTTCCCATGTCCAGCTGCATTGCCCTGGGCTTCCCTGAGATCTTATACCCTCCATCATGTCTTCCTGGTCACCCAGCTTTCGCTCCAGCCATTTGGGGGCAGCGAACACTGAGCAGATACAACCTGACGGCACCTTGCCCCAGCTATACCTTCTACTTAAGAGATTTTTCACTTGGTCCTCTCCAACACAACCTGGAGGGACTCCATAGAGTAATGGTCTGAGGCTTCAGATAATCAGATCTGCCAGATTCTGTGTGAATTAGAATCAGGAATTACTAAACGGTGTCCTGAGGCTCATTCCTTGTTAATCAAGTAATTGATTTTGAAATGCAATTTGATGTTGATATACAATAATGTGAGCACTCAGGTGATTTTTTTAGCAATAATTTCAGCTGATCAGAAGCTATTTCAGTTAATCCTAGTGTTTTCCATATTTTGAGCCAATGATGGAGTGGGAGGTGTTATTTAAAGGATATAGTTTGGGATGCCTGGCTGATCTGTCAGAAGAGCACACAACTCTTGATCGTGGGATTGTGAGTTTGAACCCCACCTCGGGTGTAGAGATTACATACATACATACTAAAGGAATATAGCTTAACTAAAGATCATTATGTTTTGCATACATAGATACTACTAGTTTTAAATAAATGTAGATAATGTCTAGAGTAATAAAATACAAACTGATCTAAAAGAGTATCTGGACTTATAGTAGTGTTTAATTAGTGTGTATTTTCTCAATAAATAAATAAATTTTCTCAAAAAACTAACTATAGCACTACTATCACAGAGAAATGGTAAATAGACTTTTTTTTTAATGTTAAGAAGGAGTCATAATGCTTGGAAATATCAAGGGCTACTGTGCTAGAGGATGGAGTTTACCAGAAATGTTATTCATGAATAATGTAAAAGTACAAATTAAAAATAACAGGCTAATTCTCCCTGTTAAAAATAATGTAACAATAGACTTACCTTCACTTCCTTCTCTTAGAGCATTTATTTTAGGAAATTTATAATCGTATTTACTTGCCCCTCTCTTTGAAATGTGTGTAAATCTGAAAAATAGACAGGACTTTTGCCAGCTTTATGATACAAGGATGTCTTTCTCAAGGATCTAAGAACCTGTCTCTTTGAAATGTAAACATCAAAAGAGATAATGCCCCCATCTCCCAGTTTCTGTGGGAGGGTTGGAGTCTAACCTGAGTGGCCTTACGCCAAGATGCAAAACTACTTTCTATCATTAAAGACATGAGAAGTTTATTTTTCCTCTGGATAAAGCCAATTAGTTACCACAAGATGGTCACCCCAATTATGAAATGGATCTAGAATCAACCATGTAAAAAATGGTGTTGTCAAGTCTTCTTTCCTGAGGATTAGTTATTGTTTATCTTGAGAATGTGTATGTAATGGTTTCATCTCCTTGACTCTACAAAAGGGTGAGATTTCTGTTTTTGCAATCTCTCAGCAGGTTGTCTGTGATGTGCATTGTATTTTTATGTTTACTCGGTGATAAAACTGTTTCTTTATACCTTTGTGGACCGGTTTTTCAGGCTGGGAGATCCTATTTTTAATTACATTTTCCCAATAGTAAAGAATAAAATTCTCTTTCAAAGCACCCAATGTTTATCAGGCCAGCACTGAAGTGAGCCATAGAGCAGGTTCTGTTACAGAATTTACCCTTGCTCCCTTGTCTCTGAGGTGTCTTAAACAAACTCGAACCCTATAATCACCATTCACAGGTGTAATGGGTAGCTCTGCGTTACCTGGGGCCCTTCAACCTTCTCTTTTGCTTATAGTGAAGCTGTTAAAAACAGTTCCTCACATTATTACTCTTTCATTTTTCCTTCCTCTGACCTTTCCTGGCTATTGTCGGCTCTTCGGGCTTACCCCAGGCTTCAGTCCGAGCATTCCTTCTAAGCAGCTGAACTTAGCTCTTGCTTGTCCCTTCTCATTATCTTTTTCTACAGTCCCAAATTACAGCCATGGGTCAGGAATTCTCATTCCTCATGCTTCAGAATTCACTTCATTTCAAATAGGTTTTCCTTTACCCCATTTTCAGATTAAGAATAACTTGCACATTGAAAGAGATGCTGTATGCTTGCATTAACATTTTTCTCCCAAGAAAGGTAGAAGAAGGTCCAAGGTAATTCCACTATGCCTGGGGCAGTATTTTTAAATCAACAAGTCAGAACTACATTTCAATTGGCAATTATCACTGCATCAGCTGACTTAAGCTCTTGAGTTCTAGCATCCTGTTTCCAAACTGTCACTAGTACTGTGATATCCCAGGCGTGAAATGTCAGTAGCACTGATAGAAGCATCTTACAAGCGCACGGTATGGTAGGTGATGTTCATTAGCAATGACCATGTACTTATTTCCCAAACGTGATTCCCAGACAAAAGTAACACCCGGGACATCAGCTTGTATAATTGGACTGTTCTGTTCAGCAGTGACTCAATGACAAAGGGAAGAAATAACATGTGCTCTTTCAGAATTCATTGATGTCTCAGTCACACCACTCCACAGTGATTTAAAGGGTGCCTGAGGCTGTTTTGTGCTCAAAAAAAATACCTCTTAATTTTGATGGAAGTCCCAGCTGACAGTCTCATCAGGAATACTATATATATCCTTTCTGCTATTAGCGACAATTTTAACAGAGTTGCCCAACACATACGTCTTTTCACTTTAAGACACCATATTGAAATTCATGGTTTGTCTTTTTCTTTTCCTTAATACAGGGGAAAAAAATCCATGTACAGATTGCTATAACATTTTGAACTTCCCATCAGTGATTCTTGGACTAGTGATTATAATTCCATGGCTCCTTAAAATACACTCTGCTATGGAGCAAAGGAAAACCATCCTTTTCTTTTACCTGGAGATTTTGAGGACAGACATTAAGGTGGATGAGCAGGCCCCTAGCAGTGATGCCACACAATCAATGTCTGGATCAAGTGAACCACTTTGAAGTCAACACAAGAAAGTTATTGTAAGAAAACATCCCTAGTGGAGAAATTAGAACTCTTGTCCAATGTTGGTGGGAATGTAAAATGGCACAGCTACCATGGAAAACACTATGGAAGTTTCTCAAAATATTAAGAATAGAACTACCACATGACCCAACAATTCCACTTCTGGTTATTTATCCAAAAGAACTGCAAAAGAAAAAAAAAAAAAAGAATTTTTTCATTGCAGCATTATTCACAGTAGCCAAGATGTGGAGGTAACCTAAATGTCCATCTGTATAAGAATGGACAAACAAAATGTGATGTATACATACAATGGAATATTGTTCAATCATAAAAGAAGGAAATCCTGTCATATGCTATAAGATAAATGAATCTTGAGGACATTATCTTAAGGGAACTAAGCCAGTCACAGCAGGAAAGTAAGAACTGCATGATTTCACTTATATGAGGTATCTAAAGAGGTTACATTCATTGAAGCAGAAGGTAGAATGGTGGTTTCCAAGAGCTGGGGGCAGGGAGGAACAGAGAGCTGCTGTTCGACGTGTAAAAAGTTTCAGTTATGCAAAATGAAAAAGTTCTAGGCATCTGCTGGGCAATATTGCTCTTAGAGTCAACAATACGGTGATGTACACTTTAAAGTTTTGGTAAGATGGTGGAGCTAATGTCATGTGCTTTTTACCACAATAGGAAGGAAGGAAGGAAGGGACGGAGGCAGGGAAGAAGGGAAGGAGGAAGAAAAACTCACCCTTGTGACCAGTATAGTCAAAGCATAATTGTCATAATGATGAGCTAAAAAATATGATCCCTACTCTCACACACAATGATGTAACTATCAGTGATGGCACATTCCTCACCTCTGTCCATGTTCCACGACCACCAGAATTTGCATGTTATGAAAAAAAAGGAGAAACAGAAAAATTGCCAATCTCTTTAATCCTCAATTTTCTGTATGTCTCAATGAATAATAATACTTACCTTGCAGATTTGCTGAGTATAATACATGTATTTAAAGAATATGTCTAATTTCTGATATGTAGAAGGTGAACAAATAAGAAATGACAATTATCATGCTAAATTAAATGTACTTAATGTATACTACTTTAATTGGTAGATTTAAATGATCAACTGATATGTCTTAACTAAAATATGTCTTAATTAAAAGTCCAACATTTAATTGGACTTTTGTGTAATGAGGTGACTCAATCATGAAGGGAAAAATATAACATGGAGATTTTCACAGTGGACATAGCAGTTTCTCTAAGAACCAATAGCAGTTCTCAAGTCAATTAAAACACATTCTTGTTAACTTGTTAACTTGTACTAAGTTAAGTTTTGTTTTTAATTCACAGGTTGATTCTCTGGAAAAAAAATCATTGATCTTTTCAAATGCTAGTGCATATACATTGTACCAAAGTTTAGTTTTTGAATGGGTATCAGCAAAATATGGTGTTACTCTTTGTTATCAGATAAATATGAACTCATGGGTAGAGGACTATGTATGAAACCTCCATGCATAGTCATTTAACACCATTAATGATATGAATAGTATGAATGGATAAGGGAATACATTGAGGTAGTCATTCCTCCTAAAGCCAGGAGAATGGACCAATGAGGTTCACTGATGAGTCCTTCTCCATGATTTGCCTCCTATCGAAGGAAGCTGCCTTACCCAAGCTTACATTTCCTTCCTGATCTTCCCACAGAGATTCTGACCTATAATATAAGGCATGTTGTTTTAGAATTATTATTTTCCCAGGATGCCTGGGTGGCTCAGTTGGTTAAGTGTCTGCCTTCAACTCAGGTCACAATTGCAGGATCCTGGGGTCAAGCCCCTCATCAGGCTCCTAGCTCAGCAGGAAGCCTGCTTCTCCCTCTGCCTCCAGCTTCCCCTGCTTGTGCTCTCTCTCACTCTCTGTCTTTGTCAAATAAATAAATAATATCTTTTTAAAAAAATTATTATTTTTCCTACTGATGAATATTGTCAAACATATAGAAAGATTAAAAAACATTACAGTGATACCATGTATTTACCACCTAGTTTCTACCACTTACATTTTATTATACTTGCTTTATCAGATGTCTATCTATTCATTTATCTACTTGGTTTTATTATGAACATCTGAATATTTAATTTAAAATATTAGTAATCATTGTAAAATATAAAATTGCAATGATAATTTACCTCACCTAAATCAGGCTGCACTGTTATCAAGATATTTTAAACTGCCTTATCTTGTTCTTATATAAGATGTTCAACCAAGACAGAATTAAATTCATCACATGTTCAAAGCCTGCTTGAACAAGGGAAGCAAGCCTCATTATATACTTTGCAGATATACTGACAACTAATAGAGCCTTCCTCTACTGAAACCTGCTGAAGAAATCAAACTAATACATCATGAGGTATGAGTATTTCTTCAATGCTACCTGATGGACAGACCCACCTATCATTCCATCATTCCTCTCCAGGAATACTTGTCAATGAGAGATAGCTAGAAACCTGAGTGGCAGATAGAAAGTCAGGAACAATTTCATTATCCTGAAAGCCAGTCATATTTTTCTATTGCCAAAGTTCTAGTCCCAGGTTTAAGGACAAATTTTTCTCAAGAGATTTTGTGAAGCAGAAATGCCTGTGAAAATATTAGATATTAAAATATAAGTGAGATTCACAGTTGCAAGACTGCTTCTGAAAATATTCAGAAAGCATCTTCTTCAGGGGTGATACAAGAGCTTCAGTTTGTGGGGCTACATCATTAGCATCACCTTATCATCATGCTAGTCCCCAAACTAAAGTGGTGGGACACTTAGTTATAGCTGGGTGGGGGTCTATGGGGGTTGTTAATAACTTGATCACATTGTTATGTCAGATATACCCTAGATTGTAGGAGCTAACAAAGGAAGTTGCTCCTCCACTAACCACAGTTGAGAATGAAAGTCTATTTAGTCTTACTCACGTGCAATATAATTATCATAAGAGCAACCTACCAGTCACCAGAGCTGAAAAAATATTTCTGCTCTATAATGTTAAGCCTTAAAATGCAATTGTCAAAATTATACAAAATCTCAATAGCTAAATTTTATGTAATAACATTTCAGATTTATTTTGTTATTTGACATGTTCTTTCTATTTTATGATATCCCTATTGACCAGCTGTTGGTTTTAACATTTGAACATTCAACCACTGGCCAAAATGTGTATTCACTACACCTTCAGTGAATTTGATAGATGGCTTTTCCTTTGTTAAGCTGTCAGATTATTTTTATGTTAAAAAATTATGTTCTGGGGCCCCTGGGTTAAAGCCTCTGCCTTCGGCTCAGGTCGTGGTCCCAGGGTCCTGGGATTGAGCCCCACATCGGGCTCTCTGCTCGGCGGGGAGCCTGCTTCCTCCTCTATCTCTGCCTGCCTCTCTGCCTACTTGTGATCTCTGTCTGTCAAATAACTAAGTAAAATCTTTTTAAAAAAACTTATGATCTATATTTTTATATTTAAAATCATATCATATTCCTGGAGAATTCTTCCCATTCAGAATCTTCAAGTACTTTTGAAAAGCAGTCTTAAAGTTAATTCTCATAATTATCTCTTTTGGAGTTAGTGTGAGCTTCCATAAAATCAAAAACAACACAAAATGTAAAACAAAAACCCAGACTGTGTTTTATTATTTAGAACACATACACGGATTTCAGAGCTTGTATGGAGTAATTTTTGGTTTCAAAAATTTCACTAACATGATGTTTTTCCACCTTTCGTGGACTGCATTATTTTGTATAAAATTATTTTTATATTTTGTTAATACAGACAAAAAGTCAGAAATTAGATTTTGAATGCATAGCTTTACTCATTAAATATCTGATATTCATTAAACATGGATAGAAGTGAAAGAGTGAAATGCAGAGCATGTATGAAAGAAATGGGACATCTAGGCCATGGGAAGATGCTGCTTGCTGTAAAGACTGTGTGTGCAATGAGCCCAGACTTACTCCCTTATTAGGAGCAGGTGCACATTTAAACAACTTGGGTCTATTTTTAAGGCTTTTATTAAAAACAGCTGGACAAATATTTCATGAATCTCAGGAAAGAAACTGAAAGAGAATGGCTCATGGAAATAAATAATATGGAGGGCAAAGGGCATTTGAGTAAAGTATGGAGAAGGGAGATTTGCCAGTTTAAACAGGAAACAGAGAAAGGAAAGGTCAAGCTTCCTGACATGAAGCAAGACTTTGTTTATCGAAATGAGATTCATCTTCTAAGTGAAAATAGGATTAGTAGGTGAAGAGCTAGCTGACGATATAATGTAATGGTTGTATTGACCTAGAGGGAGGTCATAATTTCTAACTACATTTGATAAATGACTTTCAAAGGAGTTGTTCACACTGAAGTTTGTAAAAATGGCTTAAAGAAAGTGTTTGTGTTTCCTTATAGTGTGGGTGTACCCATAGACTATTCAGTAAACAAAATGCTCTTTCACTCTTGATGGTTAAGGAGAGGAAGATTACTCTTGTCACGATGGAGTTGACCTCTTTTCCGAGTAAGATATATTGGCTCTTTATTTTAAAAATAAAAATAATAATATGGTTTTCTACTCTGTACAGAAGAAACGTGTACTTTATTTCTCATTAGGGACCAAACAAGCACGTGGAATACTATGGGTTTTATATTGTGGTACAATAACACTTTCTCTTAATAGCTTTCTTGTAGTGAATCTTGGCTCACAGTTTACTTTAGGAGAGGTAATGATTTCAGCTGAAGTTTCACCAATAACCTTGCTCAGCATCATGACTGGAATATAAAAATGCCAGGGCATTACCTTCTTGGAAGCACAAATCTGATGGCATGCCTAAGACCCCTCGAGGGAAATGCTCCTCTATAGGTAGTAATCACATTGTCAGAACAGATGCAATTAGGAAAGCTAAGAGTATTTAGTCCCTAGAATTGTGGCTTGCCTGAACAAAATGTGTTAGCTTTTGTTGGTTCCCAATCTTGGCAGTTTTCTCATCTTTGCTACAGCCATTTTAATCCCTTCACTTTTCAAATGCTATGCCTACCTCTGCCACCACATTCTTTGAAGTGAAGACAAGAAGAAGAAATACAATTCTCTTCAACAGTGATAGATCCAGGAATGGATGAATAGGTTAGACATCACCTGCCCACAAGCTATAATTTGGGAGATAGAGGCAAAACCTCCCCCAAACTCCAACTTCAACCACTGCCTTATTGTCTGAAATTATACCTTTTTAAAGGATTCATTGGATGGAAGAATTCAAGGCAGAGTAGATCTTCTATGGCAGAGAACTATATATACATATATATAGCAAGGAGTCTCCTGTAGGGTGTCCCAAAGAATTCACCCATGCATGCTCCTCCAGAGAGAATCTGCTTTTGGTCGTCTTTCACTCAGAGGTCATCACCAAGGAAACTGTCACAGTCAAGAAAGGAAAAGACCAACCCCAATTAAGTAAGAGTCATTTGACTTACCCTTTTCTCCCATCTCACTTTTTTGTCCTCAATACACTAGATGGAAAGAGCTTCAGTAAAGGAAGGATGGAGAAATGTTCCTGGGTCAGACCTTTTCACTTCCCAACTCCTAGTCCTTTGAGCCAAAGTCTTGTTGCTGATGGCAGGAAGAGAAAGATTGAAGTTGGATATAAACTGGCCCAGGCTGATGTTTAATAACTGAAAGGGAGGATATTGGGGTTTCTCTTAAGATGTCACTGTGTAATAAAAATGGAAATTCTCCAGAGAATAGTTGAAGGAAGTGATTTTGAAAAGGAAAAGATTAACAATGTTGTATCTTTGTCCCATCAAGTTCACACTGTTCATTAATCTGATTACACATTGTTACCAGTAATTCATATTTAAATGAGTCTGCCTAATCCTTTCCTTATTTAGTAACTGACATGAAGTCACAGAGGAAATGGGAGAGCTGATAAGGGAAGGGATAGGAAATAATTTTGCAGTAGGAAGGCATTTTTGAGGGGGGCAGCCTGGGTAGTAATAATTCTAAGAATCAGAGCTACTACGTATCAGGCTTTTTTTTTTTAGATTTATTTATATGTCAGAGAGAAAGAGCACAAGCAGGAGAGACAGCAGGCAGAAGGAGAAGAAGGGAACCTGATGATGTGGGACTGGATCCTGATGATGTGGGACTGGATCCCAAAACCTCAGGATCATGACCCGAGCCGAAGACAGAGGCCCAACCGACTGAGCTACCCAGGTGTCCTGGTATCAAGAATTTCACATGCACCTTTGGAGAATCCTGACTGATGAGGGAGGAGAAGGCACTCTGAAGACAAAGCACAAGCTGACACGGTGCAAACATCCCCTTCCTTCCCCACGCCCCTCCTCCCCTCGGTGGGATCTGTGTGACATTCCTTAGGCATTCCTGGCTGCCCTAAAACTAAGGGAAGGGGAAAACAAATGGTGACCTAATAGAAACCACTGTCCTGCAGGACATGAGCCCATCAGTTTACCAGTATAGGAGGTGATTTATAAAGATTTACAAGGAAAAAGCATTGTTATCAATTGCTGAACTTTCAGAGACCCATAACTCAGCTTCTTGGAGCCCTAACACCACCCTCCACTCCATAGTGATGTGGGAAATAGAGGTAGAAGGGAAGTAAGCAAAATTCAGTTTCTTTATGACCTATAGACCATTGACAAGGACCTGAGATAGGTAGAGTACAACATTCCTCCAGGAAGCACCTAACTGCCTCAATGTGAATGCCTTACTGGAAGGAAAGACAACTTTAACATGACAATAGCCAGGCCTCCAGGATCTTGTGAGTCTTAGCATATGAAAATTCTTTTGAACAACTAACTTTTTCCTTACCTCCCCCAACTCCCAAGTATATTATCAGTCACCTCTCACAACCCAGTGCAGTACCTCTTTCTGCCCACAGGTCCTGTCCCTGGGCTTTAATAAAACCACCTTTTTGCTCCAAAGACATCTGAAGAATTCTTTCTTGGCCATCAGCTCTGGACCTCATCAATATTCCAAAACTATGTCACTGACAACTGTATAAATTAACTATTATTCATCCCAGCTTGCAAATAAGGAACACACCTCAGAGAAATCATGTGAGTCATCTAAAATAATGAGTCCAGAGTCAGGACTTGAGATAGAGGATTTGATTCCAAGGATCCATACTGCAATCATTATATAGGCCATGTGTCCCCAAGAGGGCAGAAGGGCAGGAATTTGGGGGGTAATAGCGTTTGGGGAGTAATAGTGGTAGGGAAAGAGAAGAAGAGACAGGAACCAAGAAGAGAAAAAGAAAAACAGGAAAAAGTAGAAAGATGCTGGAGAAAACATTTTTCAACTTAAAATTATGACAAGGACTGACGTAAAATACTTGACCTCATTGTAGTTTATCCATGGAAAGCCGAAGCACCGACTTAAAAACACATAACATTTTAAGTGCTTTTTCTTTAATAACCTGCCCTTGGTTGTATATGTCTGTCTTTCGAAAAGGAAATTTTGTGAACCTTCAATATTCAACCACAAAACCTGTTCCAATAAAGGTCAATGTTTTTGTTTCAGATAAGCTGTTTGTTTCCATGTTTGGAAAGATCTGAGCCAAAAAACAGAATGGAAAATGGAATGAATCCCTAGTCCTTCCTGTGACTTGGGTTCATTCCAAGTGTTTTCTTAGGTTACAAAACATCAGACATAATAATATTCAAGTATAACCACATAAATACATCATTTGGTGAAAATATAAAATTACATGCCATTACAAAGAAACTTGATCTACTGCTTTCATTCATTAATGAAGACCTGTGAAAATTTTTAAAGTCCTCTTACATGAATACAATATAGAAATAAAGGAATAACATTATTTTTTTACCCAGTGCCTAACCTCTCCTTGAATACCTGCAGGCAAACCTAGAACTTAAAATCAGATTTACTTGCCAGTGAATTTATTCCCTGTATACCAGTCTAGTCAAAGACTGCACACCTCACAAACTGAGGGTTGCTGGGGGGAGGGGAAGAGGGAGAGGGTGAAGGGGTTATGGACATTGGGGAGGGTATGTGCTTTGGTGAGTGCTGTGAAGTGTGGAAACCTGGCGATTCACAGACCTGTACCCCTGGGGCTAAAAATACATTATATGTTTATTTAAAAAAATTAAAAAATTAAAAAAAAAGACTGCATACCCTCAGTGTGTGTATACATGTATTTCCATGTTCATATGTGTGCATTTGCATGCCTATGGAAAATTCTGCTTCTGTTTAACTGAGTTATGCAGATAAATCTAGAGATCATATCAGAAGTAACTTTGGCTACTTTACAGTCACACTTCACATTCTCTCATCCTCTATTTGTGAACAAAAACATCGGCTTTTAAATCTGAGACCAAAATGCCTAAAAGTTAATTTAAAGAAATTTTAAGAAATTGTGTCATAATTAAACCAAGGGTGTAAAGTACAGTTGGCATGCTCCATTCAAACCTTTTTTTCCCCTATTTAATTCACACAGAATTTATTTTCTTAACATAAACTGTTCTCTATGTATCTGCTGCTCACCATAAAATGGTTTCTTCTCTTACTCTGGGAATATGAGGATATGAGCAATAGAAAAAACCTGCATGAACTTTGGTTTGAATGTAAGCTCTGTCTGTATCAGCCATGGGAGCTTAGCCAAAGTAAATTCTCTGTGCCTCAGTTTCCCTCTCTCTAAAATGTAAACAATAATACCAATCTCATAGTGTCCTATAAAGATTAAATGACAGAATATAAGCATATTGCTTACCACAGTGCCCCGGACATGCTGGGAAGCGGTATTAGCACCCAGTGGTTAAGGGGCTCCCTTGGGAGCCAGACTCTGCTAGTCCTAGCTTAGTGATTCGGGGCAAGTTTGTTGATATTCTGTGCTACACTTTTCTCATCTGTAGTAGTGAGGGTATAATAATAAAATTCCCCATGGTGGTTGGATTAAATAAGATAAAACACTTAAGCTACTTTTAGAACACCGTCAATAAAAGTTAGCTATTAAAGTTAGCTATTACTACCAAATCAATGGTTAGCATCTCTTATAAAATGCAGTTTTATTTTTATGAGGAAAATATTTTTAAAAAATAATAGCAAAAAAAAAAAAACAAAATAAAATATCCATTGCAAATGGCATATGCCCCATGACATTAAGGTCACTCACCTCAGCTCTAGCCTTGTCTCCATAGAGCAGGGATTGGTCAGAGCTCAACCACCAGAGGGAGAAAAGAGCTGCTGTGTGGTGCTGCCTCCCCTTACCCCGTGGGAGCTGCCACCTACAGAAGCCTCTTTTAAGGGCTTTCAAAGAAACAGTGATACACACAAAAGAACTAGACCAGTTCTACCCTTTAGGAAGAAGGCGCTTTCCTGTGTTTCACTGTACATCTTATTTGTGGACCCATTCAGCCTTTGCAGATCATTTTGAATCCAATTCCAGGTTTGCCCTTTCTCCCCATCTCTGTTCCCAAATCCCCCCAACCCAAGGCTGGCAGCCAGAATGCCTCACCCTGTAGCTTTTGCTCAGCCAGCCGTTTCCTGCCAAAATGAAAAACAACTAGACATTAAAGGGAGTGAGAGTGTTCCCGCCCACATGACACCCTGAAGTCTGACAATCACATCAGGCTTTTTTGAGGGAGGTCGCAATTCAGGTTTGGGAACTAAAGTTGCGAAATGAGTATAAGTGAGTAATTTATACACGATGGAAGGAGTCCCAGATGTAGACAAAAGTAAAAAAGTAGAGTGAAACAATTGTCAGTAATGGAAGGAATTAATTAATTTGAGATTTTAATTCAGAAAAACCTGTTTTCTAGGTACCATGTGATCAGTATACCCACAGCAAATTTCTGGAAGAATCTGTATATATCAATGTGGTAACAGAGACGGTCTCCCTGTAGTAAAAGAGTACTTTATCTCCTCTAAATCTCTTGTTTCTGTATTTTCCAAAATGTGTGATTCTTTTGTGATATAACATTAAACTTAAATTTGTATTAGTGATAGACAGCCTCCAAAATGATCTCCCAATGATCCCCACCTCTGAGTGGTGATACCCGTGGGCTGTCCCCTCCCACACTGCGCCAGTGTTGGTCTGTGTGACCAATAGGATATGACCGAAATGACAGTACAACACTTTCAAGGTGAGTTTATAACAGACGGTGGCTTCTGTCTTGGGTTCCCCTCTCTCTCTCTCTTTCTCCCTCATCACTTGCTCTGAGGGAAGCCATTGCCATGTCATAAAGACATAACCTACTTGGCAAGGAATGTGGGCCTCCAACTGACAGCCAGTAAGGAATGGAGGCCTGTGAACAACCTCATGAACAAGCTCAGAAGTAGATCCTCCAGCTTCAGCTGTGCCAGGAGATGTCCAAGTCTCCTTCAGAAAGTTGTCCTACCTCACAAGAGACCCTGAGCCAGTACCAGCCAAGTTCCTCATCCTCTCAGATTCTTGAGCCTCAGAAAATAGGTGATAATGAATATTTCCTATTTTAAGCAGCTATATTTTGGGATAATTTATTACTCAGAAAGAGCTGATTTTTTTTCTATAATATTGAAGATAAAAACAAACTGATGGAGAAAATGTATTTTTTCTTAAAGGCAGCTTGCAAGGAGAGGAGAGGGGTCTTAAGCATTATTAACCTTTATCCATAAAGGCTTCCAAAGTGAAATATCTGGCTGTTATGAGGACTTCAGAACTCCTTCTTCAATTATGTTCATATCTGTGAAAAGGGAATATTTCCCATCACACATTATATCTGGACTGATAGAAAACCTGAGGTAAAGTGAATCTAAGTGTGGGAAAGAACCCTTAAGGCTAAAGTAATTTTGTACCAGCTTGGGAATTTTATAAAAATAGCCTATGGCTATAATTTTATTAAAAACTAGACTCAAGGAGCAAATCCAAATGGAAAGCATTGAGTTATTACTTTCCTGCCCTGACAGCACAAAGAAATCATTCTAGATCTAGAAGGGCCCTCAGGCTCTCTGCTGACTAAATTATACCTCTGAAGAGGCTGACCAAACATGGTGCTTTATGCAATACCAACATTTTACCAAAACTTGTCTGGAAGGTGAAGCCTTTTTTTTTTTTTTTTTTTTTTTTTAATGATACTTATTTCCTTGGAGAAATAATAGAAATTATCTTTCATGTCTTTTTTTTTTTTTTTGCTCTACCCTGGATACCTTTCCAAATAGGCCCCAGCTCCCTTTTAAAACAGACAACAGATGAAATGATCTGGGATTTTCAATTTGTTCTTACTCATTTGGCCGTTTCTAGTTCTCTACCTCTTAGGAAATGTCAAAAAAAGAACACACGGCAATGTGGAACAACCAAACCTTTTCATTTCACATCATTGAGCATGCACAGAGGCAACTAGAATGACTGGAAGCCATCCTTGCCATCTGACTGCGTGAGCACATCAGCACCCTCCCACGCACTCAGAAAGCAATGTCAGAGCACACTGGGGGCGCCCTGTCAAAATCTCACCCATCAAGGCCCACAGCAAATGCATTGCCTTCTTGAACCTCTCCCGCAATTGCTTAATCTGATTTTTATTTTTATTTTTTTTACTTTTTTTCCCAATTCCTTCATCAGTACATTTCTTACACCATTCTTTTATTCTGACTTCTTATTAATGTTGTTGGTATATTCATCTTCATTACACCCAGCTGGTCTGCTAGTTATTGTTCTGGACACTAGCAAGACAATGATAAGGGATGCATAGTTCCTCAAAAGAAACTAGGACGACACCACAGGGATCCTCACAATCCTGTAAAATGGCCCCTCTCTTTCCTATCCCATTTAAAAATGCTGCCTGTCTCACCCCCTAACAACCAAAGAGATCAGTATCCTAGAAGACTATAATTAGAACCCATTATTCACCATTATTCAGCATTATTCAGCACTACTTCTCCTTGCCAAAAAAAAAAAAATATATATATATATATATATGCAGAACACCCTCATCATATTTGCAACCTTCTTTAGACACAGGAACTCCTAGTTTTCCAGAATTTCCCTCTGCATTTCCCTGTAACCACCCAACCTCCCAGCAGGCCCCTTTACTTGTGCCTTCTAGGATGGCATCTGCAAAGAAACTTCCACCCTCATGTTTGTTGAAGTTTCCTATAGTTTTCCTGCTTTTTTGAAACCAGGCTATGCCTCAAGGGCACTACATTCCCCATAAGTCTTAGACATGGGGAATGTTTGTGCTCCCTCTTCCCATATAACACTAGGAGTAGTCACAGTTGGCAGACTCCTTGCTTTCCATTCTGGATTCCAGATCAATGCCCCCACCCCATTGTCATAAAAAGAAAAAAAAAGTCATGTGTTTAAAATACATGTCATCATTATACCAACATTCATTCTCACAGACATCTCATTCTACCTTTCCCTTGGTCACTTCCTGTATTCACTGGAGATTTTAGCACTAGGTTTCAAGTGCTTATTCCTACAGAATTTCTGTCATTGTTCATGGTGAGTTTAGCATCAATGTAGATGACTCATCCAAACATCTAGCTCTTCAAATTCTTAGTTCTTTTCATATTCAATGTTTTATACTTCACTCTGCCACTTTTGCCCATGGCTTATAACCTTAAACAGAGGGCTGGCCTGTGGCCTACACATCCATCCCACTGCCTGTGTTTGTACAACCTGCAAACTAAGGTTGGATTTTATATTTTTAAGTGGAATGTGTCCATGTTCATTTGCTTATTATATTGTCTATGACTGTGTTCATGTTACAATGGCAGAGTGAGACATTGAGACAGAGACCCCATAGACTGCAAAGCTGAAAGTGTTTATTTTCTGGCTCTTGCCCTACACCTTCTCATTAATAATAACTGCAACACCTTCAAACTCCCATTTGCAAAAGGCCCCCTCTTATGGCCCCCTCCTCTCTTTCAGGTCTGTTTGAGTAATCTTTAACCACCGATCCTATAGATGCTACCATCACTTACTCTCCACCTCACCTCTCTCATTGCTTGGGCTGGATTCCAAATAATTAGTATATTTACTCCCTTGCATATAGCCTCATATGTGGGGAAAACAGGGGGGACCCTTTTTTTTCTATCATCCAGCCTGTTATGACTGTAACTAAATCCTCGGTTAAGTCTGTTGGGTCCATTATCAAAGGAACAAGATAAAGTGAAAGTTATACAAAGCCTTATTCTATGCCAAGAATTAGAAGTCAGACTGACCGGCCAGGGCCACCTCTGAAGACAGCGACGACCCTTTGGTCTTACAGGCTAGTTTTATAGGGCACACCTGCAGACCTCTACATATGTGGCTTTGGCTGATTGGATGTTTCCACCTATCTGGCCTTGTTTTAGGTGTGTGTTTTATTAACAGTTACCTGGAACCGATATCAATAACTGTTGAGGCATTTATTAAGCAACAAAATGTCTACCTAGGCAACATGGAGTCACTATGGTGAAGTAGGCCCAGGTAGGCCCTAGGGGTTTAACAGGTTTTAATGTGGAATTGGCCCCAATAAGTCCAGCTGTCTTCCTATTCTGCGCCTGTCCCCGAGGAGCTGAAGATGGCTAGAACGATAGCAGCAGCCGCAGCACTGATATCCCCAGGGGCCAGCTAGCCCCCACTTACTCCAGAGGACAATCATCCTTGCCACTCCAGTCAAGTACTCATGGAGGACTGTTCAGAGTTCTCATCTTTGATGGATTATGCATCACCTTGTTAGTCTCGCTTTCCCTTCAACTCTGTTGTATCATCAATTTACCTTGAACTTGTCTTTTTTTTTTTTTTTTTTTAAGATTTTATTTACTTGACAGAGAGAGAGTGTGTGTGTGTGCACAAGCAGGCAGAGAGGCAGGCAGAAGGAGAGGGAGAAGCAGGCTTCCTGCTGAGCAGGGGATCTGACACAGGACTCGATCCCTGGACCTTGGGATCATGACCGGAGCTGAAAGAAAACACTTAACCAGCTGAGCCACCCAGGTACCCCTTATACTTGTCTTTTACAGCCTTAAAACCTTTTTGGTTCCAGCTTGCCTGCAGTAATGTTTTTACAAATTTTTTCTGTGTGTATTTCCTCCAAACTCATATCCTTTAGACAACATCATTTAGTTTATTTCCAAGTGAACAGTGATGAAAATCATGATTAAAATGTGTATCTGAAAATTTCCAGGATATCAGAAATGGATATTGAAAAAGGAGGTACCTGTTTAAATTGTAAAGGATGCCAGATTATAGAAATTACAGCATATTTAAATTGAGGGATGAATATATTTCAATGTTATCATTGTAGCTTGGTGGGTATTTATATAAACGAATTGGGAGGTAATGTCAAAAGCCTGAATTTGAGTTGTACAATAAAGGCACCTTCTGGCCCTTTTATGTGAAAACTGGCCGCATGGCTTCTGGAAGACATTTAACATTTCTGCATTTTAGTTTTCTCATATGTGCACTGAAAGCATTTGCTTAGCTACTTCTAAGGGCCCTTCCTACACTAAAATTCTATTATTCTGAGATCTACTCCTATTCTTCCTCTCATATTCCATTGAAGTAAAAGTCCCTTTGGTCTCATAGCCAACTTCATCTCTTATTGAACAAGAATTGTTCTGTGTTCTCAAGTCTGATCTAAATAGCTCTTAAAGAGAAATTAAAAAAAAAAAAATTGAGACTCTCAAGTCCTGATTGACTGAGACCTTTACATCCTAACAATAGCTATTTGATATAGTCACTGGATAAAGCAATGGCTCTTCTATTGATGTGTCTAACTGTCTGCAAGTTCAGCCAACCAAAAAATCCATTTGGTTGAGTCGTCTTGGCACTGAACAAGGTTTCATCCCAAGGGACTATATCTTATTGTAAGATAAGAGAAAATGTGGGGTAATCTCTTTTTAAAATCTTTGTAAATCCAGATGTTCAGCTGAGAACCTGTCAGGAGAAGTGAGGGAGTAGTTTAGGTAGATATATATATATATATATGTATATGTATATATATATATACATTTTTTTTAAGATTTTATTTATTTGGCAGACCGAGATCACAAGTAGGCAGAGAGGCAGGCAGAGAGGGGGGGAAGCAGGCCCCCCGCCGAGCAGAGAACCTGATGTGGGGCTTGATCCCAGGACCCTGAGATCATGACCTGAGCCAAAGGCAGAGGCTTAACCCACTGAGCCACCTAGGTGCCCCAGATTTATATTTTTTAAAACTAAATTCTATGGGATCTCAACAAAAACAGCAATCACTGAGGGAATAGGGACACCTGGGTGGCTCAGTCATTAAGCGTCTATCTTTGACTCAGGGCATGGTCCCAAGGTCCTGGGATCAAGCCCCATATTGGGCTCCCTGCTCAGTGGGAAGCCTGCTTCTCCCTCTTCCACTCCCCCTGCTTGTGTTCTCTCTCAGCTGTCTCTCTCTCTTCCTGTCAAATAAATTAAATAAATAATCTTTAAAAAAAAAATCACTGAGGGAATAAACTACATGTCAATGGTGCAGTTAAAAAAAATTATAGGTTTTAGTTCTGTATTTCACAGGAATCTTTAGAGTGAAAGAAACAAATATATATTCTATGTGAACTTACATACACTGAGACCAAACTTTTATATCTTAATAACTATGAAAGCATAAGATAAAATCAAGTCATTTTTCTGAACTATTAGTCAAATGCCTTAGGAAAAGTTGGGCTACTTTATGGCAAAGGGAGTTCTGTTTCAGACAGAGATAGCTCTTGTTGGAAATGTATAAATAAGGCCAAAAAAAAAACCAAAATCCCAAACAATTTTTAAACATGTATATGATGGGTAGTTGTATTTATAAGGCTTTTGACATTTTCAAAGTATCTGAATTCCACTTTTAATAATTAGTTCATATTATTAGCATCTAGCCCAACATCTTGCTCCAAAAATTCAAAAGGTATATTGCTAAGATCATGAAAATTTGAGCTGTCTTTAATGAGTTATACGAAATGACTTTCTCTTTTTTTTCAAACTCTTTTTATTCTTAAACATCTCTCCTCTGAAGGTTTTCTAATCCTATTTCCCCAAGAAGATTAGTCACTGACTTTCTGTTTTTTTCTTTAAATAGAAAAAATGATATATAATTTTAACATGCATACTTTAATCATTTGCATATCTATCTCCTTCACAATGCTGTTTTTTTCCTTTCTGTGACCCTAATGCCAAGCATGGACCCTAGCATACAGTAAGGACTTAATAAATATTGTTAAACTAGTGAGAAAACTGAAGTCCAGGGAAAGGTTTTTGCTACAGATCACATAGCTTATTAATGATAGTACTTGAACTAGAATTCCAATGTCCCACCCTTAGCATGATGCTTTTCATATGATTTGCAGATTTTTAAGGAATTAATAAATCCATAAGTTAATAAGACTAAGATTCCTAGGAACTTCCCATTGTACTTTCTGATCAGTAAGTGATACAGCAGTCTCTTTTTTTTTTTTTTTTTTACCAATCTTCTGACAACTTGTTAAATGAGGTAATAAGATTAATATAAGTAACTTCAAAGGGACCAGATATTTCATGTACATTTGACTATTTTGGTTTCATGGACACAAAGTCTTCACCAACCATAAAAGCTAATCTTTGTCTGTTAATAAAAATCTACTGGATCTCTAATGAGGCCCGAAGACATCGGCCATACCAACTTTTTTTCTAAATAGATCTCTTGGGGCAAGGAAAACAAAAGCAAAAATAAACTATTGGGACTACATCAAAATAAAAAAGCTTCTACACAGCAAAGGAAACAATCAAGAAAACCCAAAGACAACCTACAGAATGGGAGAATACAATTGCAAATGATAGATCTGATAAAGGATCAGTATCCAAAATATATAAAGAACTTACACAACTCAATATCCAAAAAATTATAATTCAATTAAAAAATGGGCAGAAGACATGAACAGACATTTCTCCAAAGAAGATATTTCTCCCTTTCTCCAACAAACCAACATTTCATCCAGATGGCCCACAGGCACATGACCACATCTCCTTGTACTACAATGAAGCTACAGGTGGCAAGTATGTTCCTTGTGCTATATTGGTGGATCTAGAACCCAGGACCATGGACTCTGTTCCCTCAGGGCCTCTTGGGCAGATATTCAGACCAGACAGCTTTGTTTTTGATCAGTCAAAGAAGGTAACAACTGAGCCAAGGGCCATTGTACAGAGAGGGCTGAGCTGGTTGACTCAGTCCTGGATATGGTGAGGAAGGGGGCCAAGAGCTGTGACTGCCTGCAGGCCTTCCAGCTGACCCACTCCCTGGGTGGGGGCACAGGCTCTGGAATGGTCACCTTGCTCATCAGCAAGATCCAAAAAGAGTATCCCAACTGTATCATGAACACCTTCAGTGTGGTACTCTCACCCAAAGCATCTGACACAGTGGTCACACCCTACAATGTCATCTTTTCCATCCATCAGTTGCTAGAGAACACAGATGAGACCTACTGCTTTGACAATGAGGCCCTTTATGACATCTGCTTCTGTACTCTCAAGCTGACCATGCCAACCTACAGGGACCTGAACCACCTTGTCTCAGCCACCATGAGCGATCTCAACACGTGCCTCTGCTTCCCTGATCAGCTCAGTGCTGACCTCCACAAGCTAGCCAACAGCATGTTGCCCTTTACATCTCTTCACTTCTTCATGCCTGGCTTTGCACTCTGACCAGCCATGGAAGCCAGCAATATATGCTGGCTTCCACACTGTGCATGTGCACTGTTCACTGTGCCTGAACTCACCCAGCAGGTCTTTGATGCCAAGAATATGATGGTTGCCTGTGACCCCCACCATGGCTGTTAACTCACCGTGGCTGTCTTCCATGGATGTCCATGGATGTCCATAAAAGAGGTCGATGAGCAGATGCTCAACGTGCAAAATAAGAATAGAAACTACTTTGTGGAATGGATCCCCAACAATGCCAAGGCTTTCTGCAATATCCTACCTTGTGACCTCAAGATGGCAGTCACTTTCACTGGAAATAGCACAGGCAACCAGGAGCTCTTCAAGCACATCTCAGAGCAGTTCATGGCCATGTTCTGGAACAAGAACTTCCTCCACTGGTACACAGGTGAGGGCATGGACAAGATGGAGTTCACTGAAGCTGAGAGCAATTTGAACAACCTTGTCTCTGAGTACCAGCAGTAAAAGGATGCCACCACAGAAGAAGAGAATTTTGGTGAGGAGGCCAAAGAGGAGGCCTACGGCAGAGCACAATCACCTCAGGCTTCTCCATCTCCTCAGTCTTCTTCCTCAGCTGTCCCTGTCCTCTCCCTCAGAATTGCATTTTCTGCCTCTGTCTCATTTTTTTTTTTTTTCCTTCTTTGGAGCAGAAGTGGGGTGGGGGGGTCCTAGAACACAGTGCATGGCACATAATATGCATTCAATAAATATTTGTTGTTTGTTGAATATCTCCTCTCTTCTACTCTGGGAAACCTAAAGTTCTGCCATTCTGGGGAACTCCGTATTTCCTTTTAATGTCCACTTCCTTCAGCTGTCCAGTTGATATTTCTCTTTGTTTTTAAGATAATTCTCCAAGAACTTGGGTTTCATCAGACCCCATTTAGAACCATGTGCTGAAAACCATCCTAGATCCATGTGGTAGCCTAGGGAAAAGGAAACCAAGCTACCTCATCGTAGTAGAGGTATCTATAAAGAAGGGGGAGGTTTTCTATTCTAGAGAAGTTTTGGGGAGGGATATCTAGGCTACTGAATTCTAATTTCCAGGAAATCCCCTGCTCCTCTCTCGGCTTCATGAGAGGTGTTGACAGTATTATCTCTATTTTTAGTCTTCTTCCAAGCTCTGTCCTTTGCTGTTTCTTTTGCTGGGATCTGTCCCATTCTATTAAGCAGGACCATTCCCTTTCCTACATAACCTCCCTCATATGTTGGATACCTTCTTTTTCCCCTGGTTGGAGAAGGGGGCCAAGAAGGGAAAGAAGGACTGGCCTCCAGAAAAGCTCTCCTCAACCCCACATTTTCTTAGCAAACACCCAGCTCTGCTGTGTATATATGGGAAGGTGTGTATTGCCACCTAAATCTTCCAGAATTTTGGATCATTCTTCCAGAGAGTGTACAAGGAGACCCTCCATCTTTGGCAACATCTCATTTCTTCTTTTGCTATTCCCTTCCCTTCCCTTGGCTTCATCCTTTCCTATGTTTCAAATTTCTATTTTGTGTTGAACTTGCTTTTTTTATATTGAAAAAATAACACTACTCCAAGAGCCAAAATAAATGACAACTGAAAAAAAATAACAGAGGTAATTAATTGCACACTTTGTGTGCAAGGCTTAGAGTGAAATGCTTTACATGCATAAACTCATACAACACAGCAATCCTAGAAAGTGGATCTTATTACTATATTTTACTGATTTAAGGATGCTCACTTTTCACATTTCCCATTTTATTATCTGTATACTGTCAAAATTGAAATCAGAATAATTATCATTTCAAATATTTTAGAAAGTATGTGCATTTGGGAAATATAAGGAAAGAAACTGAAAAGAATGTCTTTGTTTAAATAAGTAAACTTAATTATTATGTTTACCATAGTGTAACTTTTCATAAAAATCTCTAAGCTGTAAAAATAAACTTTCCAATAACACAGTTTCTATTTTTTTCTGACTTTTCAGGGAAAAATAGTGTCATGATTCTCCAAAAAGAAAACCCTTATTCCCCATCACCTGTATCCTGCACATCCTGAAACATCATTTATCTAGTTCTGGTATGAGACTCAGCCATGAGGAAGAATGACTCAAACCACCAGATCATGAATCTTGAGTGTATTTTCCAAGGTGATAAAGTCAAAACCATGGACATAGACAAGAATAATTTCTAAGTAGGAGGTCAAAGTTAAACTTCAGAAATCCGAACTGGGCAAGGGTAAAAGGCAGGGAGTTTTGTCCAAACAAAAAATACAGTTAGAATCAAAGATTAAGTTCAGTGTGGAGAGGACCAAACTGGGCAATAGGACAGAGCAGAATCTGACAATATATATACCACAGCCCAGAATTTAAATCAAACAAACAAACAAGAAAATAAACAAAACAGGAGAAAAGAGTCCTAATGGGAGGAGAGTTTAAATTTAAGTGTTGAAAACAATTAAATAATTTTTGTATTATTTTTTTTAGAGAAAGCGAGAGTGTGCACATGCAGTGGGGAGGGGAGAGAGAGAACAAGAATCTTAAGCAGGTTCCATGCTCAGCATGAGCCTGAAATAGGATTCCACCTCACGACCCTAAGCCCAAATCAAGAGTTGTATGCATAACCAATTAAGCCACCCAGATGAGTAATTTTTAATTGTAGGACACAGCTGCATGCCCCATAACTTCTGGTCTTTGGAACAGATGTGCCTCTGAGATACGGTCCACTCTACAGGAAGGAGACACTGGTGATTTCACTTGGGTGGGTATTTCTGGAGCACTAAGAATTCTAAGAGCTTAATGAAACAGATGAAATTCAAGATCCACTGAAAGACTCATGGATATTGAACATAATCTTTGGTAAATATCTCTTTATAGAGAGATATTCATATTGACACATATTAACACGATGCACAACAGTCTTCTCCTTGGTTCTCCAGAGAACCTAAATGACAGACCATGTGTACAATAATCCAAGCAGATGACCTTCTGTCAAGGCTTTCCTTGTTACAGTCCTGCATTTATGACACAGCAATAAGGGAAGGCCATTTTCAACTATAACTCCCATTGCTTTGTAGGCTAGTCATTTAATTTCCAAATAGAGCTGCCTCAAAAAAAAGCCAATTTATAAGACTTAAATGATGATGTTAAAATGGTAATAAACATACATATTTATTAGTTTATGAATATGAATACTTTCTTCTAACATAAAAATACCATAATGGACACAATCCACACTTGCCAACCCTTATTAGACACTTTCATTGAACAAGAATTAATGTTCATGAAAAACTACTCTTGGTTTTTGTGTGTTTTGTATTTTAAAAATGTTTAGAAATTAATTGCTGCATCTATACAACAATAATGATTGAAACAGACAATTTAGCCTCCAAGATGAATATTTGAGCCTGACAGAGCTCTATTCAGTAAATAACTGTAGCTTATCCATACCACTTTCAGAGGCCAACACTGAGTCAGAACAAAGATTGTTGCTGCAGCATTTGAAATGTTGATTCTACTTATAAGCTGTTGTTTGGGATATTGTTAGTTATTAAATATAGCTAACCTTTACTAAATGCTTAATATTCACCAGTGGGTTTTTTTGTTTGTTTTTTGTTTTTTGTTTTTTTAAGAGATTGATATGTTTTGTCTTGTTTAAGCCATACAACAACTTTCTGAAGTGGTATTACTTTTCCTCATTCTACAGATAAGGAAACAGGAGATTATGGAAGTTAAGTAATTTAGCCGATGTAACACAATTACATGGGGACAACAGAAAAGTGCCTCTCCCAGTAAAAGGAGCATAAGGGCACCAGTAAGGAGTTGGGGAATGGAATTAGGAATTAAAAAAAAAAAAAAAAAAAAAAAAGTCACTCCATCTGGATTAAAGTAGTGAAATCCATAAGCAATATCTGTGCTTAAGCCTTTTATAGAAGCAAACCCCAAAATAATATATTTTTCTTTTTTTTTTAAATACGTAACTGAAGAATTTTCAAATACCAAAATCTTGAATTAAGGTTAGTGAGGCAGTTCTTTTCAGAAAAATTATAACTGGAGTAAGAGCGAAATGTTGCATTGAGAGAATGATGCACATCCACTGTGCCATATTCAGTAAGTAACTGCAAAAAGAAGAGAGAATTGTCAGCTCACAGAGGAACAACAAAGGGGCTGGTCAGCCAGAAAGTAGGCTATGCCCATTTAGAGTTTTCTGTTTCTAGAGGTAGAGATGCCTTGTCAAGGAGAAAACAAATTAGGCTACTTTGACAGCATGTCATTCAATATGTAAATTTTGAAACTCCTCTTGTTTTAATCTCTGCTCGCCAGAAAGGGTTGACTGTAATTTTGCTTCCTAAATATCTCATTTAATGAGTAAGATTCTACTGATGTAAGCATTTTAGTTTGCTTACTATTGCATTTCTTACCATAAATGAATAACTCAGAATTAATAGAGATATATCAATTTTTACAAACTTGAATAACATAAACCCACTCAGGAAAGATAGATCAGTTCCTAGTGCATTGATGAATCAGCAGAAGAATAAAGGAACCTAACTCCAAATATAATAAATTCACCAAATGAATGTACCTGTATCTCTGTAACAGGCCTCCTTAACCCAGTGAGCTCTGCATAGCTTAACAGCCATTGTGCAATTCTGCAGGGAGAAAATCAATCCAGTGATGAGTTCTTTTAAAAACTGGTTGTTGTTTGCTGCCAAGACAATGCCCACCGTAATCTAATATTCCACATATCTTATAAGAATTCAAAAGAAATAATACTGTAAACAGAACTTAAATAATACAAAACAGAAAGCCCTGATGAATATATCCAATATATGAAGCAAAACTCTTCCTTCATGCCCTTAAGAAAACTATGACCCGGTGCCCAGATCTTGGGTTCTGACACCGTTCTCTAAAAAGAAAAAAAAAAAAAAAAGAACCAGGGCTCCTTGGAGAAATGGCTGGTTCTAGAGCTGGGGCCGGAAGCAACATCGAGTACCAGAAAGTAGGTGGTGCTCAGAGAATAGAAGGATGGGTCCTGTCAAAGGAATGAAGGGGAAAGAGCTCCTAATGGCCAAGGCTGGAACAATGTAAACAATAAAATAAACACCATAGTATTGGATGATAATCCAAACCATAAAATAAGCATCCCGACTCTGTACCGATATAAATAAATGATGTAGTAGGTAGACGAATGAGGGGAAAGAGACGGACTCTTTCTCACAGAAGAATCTCATGTCATTTATGCGGATTCTTTCCTTTCCAGGAGGTGGAGCTTAAATCACCCCTCACATTTGAGTGTGGGCTACACAGGGTGACTTGCTTCCAAAGAGAGAACAACTACAGCAGGGAGAAGAAGGAACTTCATAGTGGGGACCCCTGGCAAGCATTACCTTGGCCAGGTGATTAAGGCTAACATTACATTAATAAATGATGGGGATAGCATGCTGCCTTCATAGGATGTCATGGTCTTTCCCTCACCATCTTTCCCTTAACACCTCCCTGGTCTTTCCCCCAAAACTTTAACCACAGTCCAACCATGGGAAGGACGTTAGAGAAACCCATGGAGGGGACATTCTACAAAACATTTCCCCCAAACTGTCAAGATCATCAAGAACTAGGAAAGATGGAGACACTGAGGAGCCTGAGACATGATGACTACATGTAATGTGTTATCCTGCAGGGGGTCCTGGGATCCATAGCAGATATCAGGGGGGAAAGAGTGAAATATGACGACTACATGTAATGTGCTATCCTGCAGGGGGTCCTGGGATCCATAGCAGATATCAGGGGGAAAGAGTGAAATCCGGATAAAATCTGGAGTCCAGATGATAGTCATACAATGTTGTTTTCTTAGTGTGACAAAGGTATCACAGTAATATAAGATGTTAACATGAGGGAAAACTGGGGAAAGGGTATACATGCTAGAACTCTCTGTACTATGTTTAGAACTTCCCTGTTAGTCAAAAAGTATTCTAAAATTAGAAACTTTTGTTTTATTTTTTAAGATTTTATTTATTTATTTGGCAGACAGCAATCACAAGTAGGCAGAGGCAAACAGGGGTGTGGGGGGGAGCAGGCTCCCCGCTGAGCAGAGAGCCGGATGCGGGGCTCGATCCCAGGACCCCAAGATCATGACCTGAGCCGAAGGTAGAAGCTTAACCCACTGAGCCACTCAGGCACCCCAGAAGCTTATTTTTAAAAACAGAACTATTGCTTTTCTCACACTGTGGCTCTACAGAATTTTTTTAAAAATAGTCAATCAAAAATCTTGTATCCCATGGATTTTGACATTTCTAATAGTTCTGCTGTGGTAAAGTCACCTTGAAAAGACTGCATTCAGATTGAGCAAACTAGCAATTCAATTATATGCCACAAACCACTGTACTTGGGTTGTATGAAACACAGGCTTTCTGACCTCAATTAGAATAGTAAGATCCTCTTTTGATCTGGCTCCTTAGTTTTTAGTAAAGGCTAAGCCTGCTAGTAAAAATAGATGGTAAATGAAGAAAAACAAATCAATAAAACAATCATGTCATTACAGGGACTCAGCTGAGTCTGGAAGAAAATGAACACGGGATATTTTGAAAAGTTGCCTCATGAGAAGCAAGATTGTGATGGAAAGTTATTTATTCATTAAATAATCTCTTCAATAAAAATACGTTGCTTGCCTATGGTGAGTTAGCTAACCCAGAAACAGAAAAAGGATAGATCCCCTGTTATTTTCGTGAAAGTCACAATGTGGGAGAAGAACCGATGAGGAAAGGGAGAATTTAAATATACTGGTAAAAGTTAGAGTTGCCTTTTTCCTCCAATGTTCCTGGTTTATAAAATATGCTGGCTGCTGTCTCAGTATACTATCACACTCTGTACAGTCAGTGGTTATAAATTCAGGAGCCATTCCAGTGGGGAAAAAAATAATTTTCAGATAAAATTTTTAGAAAGCCATTGCTTAATGATAATTTCTCTGTCTCATTCAAATATTCCCCCTGGTACCACCACCCAGGTTTTTATTTCTTAACCATTTCATGCCTGCTTATGAATAAGCCATCATGGCTTAATAGTATAGGTTTATCAAGGAAATAAATGATTCCTAAATATTTATAAATGCAGCCTTTAAATAAGTGAAGAATGCATTTTTTCCAGTGCCATGAAGATTTCTTATTTCCTTTGCTTTGCAGTCTGTGCAAAACATGTCACTTAACAATTACCTGACTTGACCAGTAAACCACAGCACCCACTGGGATTATTTTTTATCAGTTTTTTTGAGGAATAAAATATGCTCACTTTAAGCATCCATTTCAATAAGTTTTGACAAAAATGAATATAACCACTGGAGTGATAAAGATCTAGAACATTTTTCCATTGCTCCAAAATTTCCTTCATGCCCCCACCCCCAGCCCAGCCCAGCCCAACCCAATCATTTTCTTAATTCATATACTCCGGGGAAGCAGGTGCCAAGACAGGATTAGCCATGAAAGAAATTTAGGGGAAATAATGTGAAGGAGAATGGTGAGAGGATCAAGGTGTGGAGAGCCTGCTGAGCAAGGCAGCTCTGATGCTTGTGAAAGTAAGGAGGAAAGCAAGAGGAAGTGGTAAAAAGAGATTCTTAGACTGCAGGGTACAATTCCAAGAAAACTTTGGCCAGGCCAAAGAAGGCCTGTGTCTCTTAGGAATGGACCTGAAGCAGCACTTCCTCTGTGCTCAGCCATGGGCTGGGGGAAATATTTCATGGAGGATGTACCACAGTGTATCTATTCACCTGTTCCTGTATCCTTCACCTATTGCATTATCTCTAATTTCTGGCTATTATAAATAAAGCTGCAATGAAAATTTTTGTACAATTGCTTATGTAAACATGTGCTTTCATTTCTGCTAGGTAAATACACAAGAGTAGGATTATTGGGTTGCATGGTATAAGCAGTTTGACCATAGAAAAATCGGCCAAACTTTTTTCCCCAAGTATCTGGTCATATATTTTACAAGATGTCCAGTTTCCAGTTGCCCACATCCTCTCGAACATAGGACATTTTCAATCCTTTCCAGGTTAGCCCTTCTAGTGAGAGTGTAAGGATGTCGCCATGTGCTTTTGCCTTTCCCTGATGACCAATGATGAGAAGCATCTGCTCATGTATTTACTGGCTAACCCTGTTTCCCCAGAGTTTCATCCTATTAGAGCATCTGCTCAAAATCATGTCAATCAGTCCCAGGTGTAAAGGAGGTTATGGAGTGTGATCTGTTAAGTACAGCTCTGGTTGTATCAGCATTTCCTGTTGAGGAAAGAATAGTAAAACAATCTAATAATAATAATAATAACGATGACCTCAAGAAGCTTGGAAATCATGTAAGCCATTGCTTTGAAAAAATATACATATGTGTACATTTAACCTTATGTCACCAAGTTATCATAATCTGTCAGTTTATACTTGCATTTAGCTGCTAAAAACCATTCCAATAACAGGGAGTTAAAATACAGATTCTTCTTAAACAAAAGAAGTAAACAGTGACATTGGTTCAAGGTTATTAGTACTGAAGTATATGATTTTCCTTTTTTCAAGGTCCCAAGATGGATGCTCTAACTTCAGCCATTCTACCCCTTCCCAGAAGGAAAGCAAGAAGGACATGGCTTCCAGCTGGGGCGGCTCCTTAAAAGAGTTGTCCTGGAAGCCCCACCCGCTGATGTGTGATCCCGTCTCATTAGCCACCCAATTGTAGAGCGGCTTGGAACTGTGATTTTAAACTGGACTTATTACTGTGACCAACAATAAGCAAGAACTCTGTTACTCAGTGGGGACGGAGTTGACCCTGAGCAGGCTGCTGGGAGTTCACAGTCTCCCTTCCCTCACATTTGGTGGTCCTAAAAGAACTGCCTTAAATTACTCTTCTCTATTTAATCCCTTTTAATTCACACCTTGATACATCTGTCTTCTGTCATCTAACTTCTCTATAACAGTCTATATTTATTTTTTTCAGTATTTTATATCTATCCTAGATATTTTATATCCTTCCATCTGAAATATTTATCTCTAATTAAATCCCTTCTTCTAAAAATGTCTTTTTTGCTTTGTAGAACATTCTACTGATTACCCACACACTGTCAGGCTACTTACTCCTCAGCCTCCTATCTTAACTCTTTGCCCCTTGTCCATTCTTATTTCTATACATTCACATTAGTAATATCATTCGCACCTATGGCATCAATTTTAATATAACCCGCCTTCCTAGGGTCCTCTTAGCCTCAGAATTGAATGTAAATCACCTACTAGATACGTCTTTGAATTGCCAACTCTCCAGTAGATTCTTGCATCTTGACATCTTACAGGAAAATCAGATTCTAGATTTTCAAATTGAATTTGTCTCCACCCCATCTTTCACCCCAAATCTCTCATATTTTCTATCCTAGTGGATATGACTGAATGAATAAGAATAAGGAGAAAAAAGATACATTCAAAAAATTATAAATCCCCTATTATGGATCTAAATATTAAAATGTTTTTATGCTTCATCTCGTTTCATTTTCACCATAACTTTTTTTTTTATTTCTTTTGAGTGTAACAGTATTCATTGTTTTTGCACCACACCCAGTGCTCCATGCAATCGTGCCCTCTCCTATACCCACCACCTGGTTCCCCCAACCTTCCACCCCCGGCCCCTTCCAAACCCTCAGATTGTTTTTCAGGGTCCATAATCTCACCATAACTTTTAAGGTACTTTAGGGGCACCTGGGTGACTCAGTCAGTTGAGTGGCTGCCTTCATGATTCCAGGGTCCTGGGATCGAGCCTCACATTGGGCTCCCTTCCCAGTAGGGAGCCTGCTTCTCCCTCTCCCTCTCCCTCTCCCTCTCCCTCTGCTTTTCTTCCCTAGTCATGTTCTCTCTTGCTTGCTCTGCGCTCGCTCTCTCTCTCAAATAAATAAATAAATAAACTTTTATTATTTTATTATTTATTAACAGAGACTTGGAAAAGATTAATGATTAAGATCAGAGAGCTGGTCTAAATGGTATTCTCCTTTAATCTTGAGTCCAAAATCATTACATTAGGCTCTTTCTCTCTTTCCCCTTCCATTAAGATATTTGTTGCAAACTTCCTTATACCTACTTCTAGGGAAAGTGACTTCTACCTCAATCCTCACAAAATTCAGCAAAGTGTACCTTATAAGTAAGTTTAAATAACTTTGTATTCCATAGCCATTGATTTACATGCAGTATCTTAACAGTTCTTATCCACACTGATACAGATACTTTTAAAAGTTTTCTTACCAGTGTTCCCAGATTTTCTTTTCTTCATTCTCACACAAAAAAGAGATACTTGCAAAACTAAATTCTGACCATGTCAGTACTTTGATTTTATTCTTCCAGTGACATTTTATTATATACAGAATGAAGGCCAAGTCCTCAATGTGATAAATTGTCATGGCTGAGCCCATGTCTGCTTCTCCCTGTCACCTCACATTTGTCCTATGCTTCAGTCATGAGGTAGTACTTAATGACTCACTATTTTTGCATATGCTGGTCCCTTCCCCTTCAGCCTATCTTGACAACTCCTTTTCATTCTTTGGCATTTGAATTACATATCATCCTCTCTTGGAAATTCCCTGGCTCTTCCAGATAAATTTCTCTCTCTCTCTCTCTCTCTCTCTCTCTCTCCCTCTCTCTCTCTCTCCCAAACCATAGTACTCCACTGCATGTCCCAATACCTAAATGAGAATGAGACAATCAACTCTGACCTCTTTGAGGTCTATAACTTATCTCTGTGAGTTTAGTGCATAGAAACAGTACCTGGTGCTAGAAGTTCACCGTCAAGTATGAGACATGTTTAAAAACACATAATATAGTAGACTATGTCCTACCACAGGATGGACTTAAGATATCATATTAATATAGACATTATTTATCTGTATCTTGATGTGTTATGCCATTTCGCCTTCTTCCTCACAATTAGTAAAAATAATGAAATAGGTTAACTCGGATTTTGTAAAATGTTAGTGACATGAAAAAGAGACTAATTAGTATTATATCCTTCAAACATCCAGTGAAAAACAAGGAATGCATTTTACATGTATAGGGCTTTGCTCTTTTCTCATTCTAAAACACATGGGATACTTGCTGTTGATTCTCCCAATACTAGTCAACTTTGCTGAAGTAATAATTCCAAGTTTCAGTGAATTACTACCACAAATATTTCTTGCCCATTAATGTTATATATAACTATATCTCTATACAAGGCACAGGCATTGTGTGGTGGGATTTCTCCTTCCAGGACCTGGGATAAAATAGTCACCTCCTGGGATTTGTTAAAATAGCATGAGAGCAACCTGCCGCACATAACTGTATGCTATGATTCTTTCACACTTACTCACATTTACCAGCAAGTCACCTGGTCAAGGCTGCTGATAGAGTAAAAAGTGCTGGGAGGCACTGAAAGGCAAATGGTAATGGCAATGAGATACAATCCTCCTATAGGAGAGAAAATAATTGGTCGTGAACAATAAGACAATCTACCTGAGTCAGTCATTTATGTGTGTGTGTATGGGTGTGTTTTATTAAAATCTTATTTATTTACTTATTTGAGGAAGGTGGGGAGGAGAGGGAGATGGACAAGCAGACTCCATGATGAGTTTGGAGCCCGAAACTGGGCTCAATCCCATGACCCAGAGATCATGACCTGAGCCAAAACCTAGAGTCGCATGCTGAACTGACTGAGGCATCCAAGAGCCCATCAGTCATTTGTTTTGTTTTGTTTTGCTTTTATTTTTGTTTGTATTTTGTAGATAGCATACAGCAGTGGAAAGAAGGCTCATCAGAAATCAAGAAGCAAAAACATCTGTCTCAGCCCTTGCCCATTTCACTTAACCTAAATGAGATTCAGTTTCCTCCTTTATAAAATGAAAGGATTAGACTAGATCATCTGAAAGGTACCTTCTAATCTGGATTATATGATAGATGGAGTGTAAAACAAACATAAGAAAATTATGAAAAAAATCACTTCCCACTAGGCCACTTAGAGTAGTTTTGTGTCACATTTTCTCATTCTATCATGATCAGGAGGAAATGCAAAACACAAGAAAAGCTGCCCTCAACTTTTAAGGCTAGGTTCAAACACATCATACCACAGATGTAAATCCTTTCATACTTTTTGTGGGGTTGTTATTTTTTTCTGTCCCATGATAGAATAATCACTTTTCTTCTCTTTCATCTGACAATATAAGCCATATGTATTCCTATCTGTTAAGAGTTTTTTCAGTTACACATAACAGATATTATAACTCAAATTGGTGTACATGATAAAGATGGTTTATTAGTTAACAGAGTTACAAAGTTTAGACGAGAATAGGTTTCAGGTGCCTGATCTGATGACTAAATGATTTCACCAAAACCTTTATCCCAAGACTGGCTCTTCTTGTGGTCATGAGATAGTTGCCAGCTACAAATGAAATAATGCATGTTTCTCCTTCTAGTTCAAAGGGGGAGTGTTTACCATCCTAAGGATGGACTAAAAGGTCTGGGCTATCCTTTGAGTGGATCAACTTTTGTCCAATGCCGTGAACCTATCACAGTCAGAAAGAGAATATGATTTTTTTTTTTAAGATTTTATTTCTTCGTCAGAAAAAGATAGAGAGAGACCACACGCACAAGCAGAGAGAGCAGCAGGCAGAGGGAGAAGTAGGCTCCCAGCTAAGCAGGGAGCCCAATGTGGGGTTCAATTCCAGTACCCTGGGACCATGACCTGAGCTGACGGCCCACATTTAACTGACTGAGCCACCCAGGTGTCCCAAGAGAATATGATTTTGCTGTTTGGTTTCTGCCTACTCAGATCCCCATCGCTTCACCCCAATGGTAAAGGGATAGAGTGAATACTGGAGGCATAACTGATCAAGGCCATAATAAAAGTCAAAGATTTAATGAGGATATTTTAATTACTGCTCTGCAATTAAAACACTTAATGAAGATATTTTAATTACTGCTTTGTAAATTTTATCAATATTAAGAGCTTTATCACTAGCATATAAAAAGAGAGAAAAATACAGTAAAAAATCTACCACATTTACATATCCATAAACATATTTTTTATGCTTCCAATAGAAAATATGTTAACTAATTCTAATCTGAATTTTGTAAATTTTCCTTTTTTTTTTTTTTTACTTAAAGTATATATTTTAATAAAGTTAAATTATCGAACTTGGAGAAGCACCTAAAAGTCTTCCTGGGGGGGGGGGGGGGGGCAAAAAATGTTTCTTTATAAATGGTTAAATATTTATGGGGGGGATAGAAATCCAATCTATCATCCTCAGACATTTCCCTTGATTCTTTTAGCTTGCATTCATGATCTTCAGGGTGTCATAACCTATTTTGCTTGATTAACTCTTACTGACATAAATAGAATATTCTTGTATATGTGGAAATAACAGGAGACCACTACATTTGAGGGGGAGAGGTCCAAGAGTAAAACACACAGCACACCACAAATGCCAATCCCTTTCTTGTTTCTTTTTATTTCATTAAATAACTTGCTCTTACTTCTAGAGGAGTCCTCAGGAAAGCAGTCCATACGGGTAGTGCATGGAAGAACTATATAGGCCCCTTTTTGGCTTCTGGAGAATCAGGTCTTACAGACATGACTAGAATCTTTTACATGAAATACTGGGAATGTCTAGAGCATTGGCCATACTTATTCCAAAAGAAATGCCAAAATGTATTTCACACACAAACGTAAGTGATTTTTGGATTATCTACTTTTGTTCCTCTCCAATAGCTTGGAAAATTGAGTCAACTGCATGTGAACTTCTTATTCACAGCTAGACAGAATATTGCTTCCTCTGAATTATTCATACTAATTGTGGAGAAGGAAAAAATAAAGTATGAATACATTAAATTTACAGATGAACAAAAATATCTGTATTTCCATGGCATATTGCATTTATCACTGAGATAGAATATTTCACAGTACATTATATTTATAATGTTTTGTCTATTAGAGTTGGAATTTTGGAGGTACCAGTGATAAGCAATTGAGTCATGCAGTAGAAGCACAGAAATTAAATCACAGTTGGTCATCTTAAAGAATTCTGTGTTTTTTGGAAGATAGATAGGAATACTAAGGTTTACAAAATAGTAAGACAATTGCATAGGAACACAAGGGCAGAGAAAGAGGGAGTTTGCAGGAACCAGGATATTTCAAGAGTAGGTAACAAAAAGCTGAATGTTAAAAGATGGGCTCTCTAGATGATGAGGAAGGTATAATGAAATAAGTAGACCTCAGAACTTGTAAAGAAAACCAAACATTTCATTGAATTTTGTCCAGCTCTCAGTAGAGGTGATATCTGGGGCTTGGCTTTTGCCATAACTGTATCACAAACAGTTATGGCAGTTAAGATTAAAGTATTATACAAAGAACCAAAGTATTTGAGGCCTTACTTTTTAAAATGTAGGTTACTGGATGCCACATCTGATCAATAAATATGAGTGCTAATGTTGGTCCCAAGAATCTGCATTGTTATAAAACTATCCAGATACTTTAGTTTTTGAAGATTTTATTTATTTATTTATTTTCCAGAGAGAGAGAGAGAGAGAAAGAGAGAGCACACAAGCAGGCAGAGCAGTAGGCAGAGGCAGAAAGAGAGGCAGGCTCCCTGCCCGATGCGGGACTCGATCCCAGGACTCTGGGATCATGACCTGAGCCGAAGGCAGTGGCTTAACTGACTGAGACACCCGGGCATCCCCAGATATTTTAAATGTTTACTGAAATTTGATAATTATTGTTCTATGACATTGGATGCACATTGTAATAACCTAGAAAGCCTTAAAAGATGCCAATGCCTGGACCCATGAAGATGTTCTAATTCAGTCATCATTATTTTTTTAATGGTTTCCCACCTGATTCTAATGTACAGCCAAGTTTGAAAATCACTTGTTTAAAGGAATGATCAGTACATTGTTTTTCTTACCTTTTTAAAAAAAGATTTATATATTTATTTTAGAGATAGAGGGAAAGAGAGAGTGTACAGCTGCACATGGGTTGGGGGAGATGCAGAGGGAGCAGAGGATCAATTCAGGGCTAGATCTCATGGTCACCCCATGAGATCATGACCCATGAGATCATGAAACACAAGATCATGACCTGAGCCAAAACCAAGAGTCAGATGCTTCACTGACTGGGCCACCCAGGTGCCCCTGCTGACACATCTCTGCAATGACATTTGGGATCAAAAATTCATAGTCCATTTCTGGTAACTAAACCCACTTCTCCTAGTGCCATAATAATGACAATCTGATTCTTATGTTTGTGTTTGCCAAAAATTTGAAAAAGACCTTGCAATCTAGTCCAACCACCTAATTGTTGCCTTTATCCACAACACAATCAGGATAACCAAAAGAATATTAAAGAAAACAAAATCTTTAGGGAGAAAATATCTGGCAATCTCAAGTACTGTGTGTTGAGATTAAAGAAATGTTCCAAGAGTTCTATGTCAGGTGGTTCCCAAACCATTGTTTCACAAATATATTTTGACAGTTATATGTCCTTCTACACATGTGAATACACCAACTAATCATTGTAGGTTTTCAAATGTAAATGGCTTCTTTCAAGATCTGGTGTTTGTTGTAAGATAATTTAGGGAAAAGTCACAGTGAATTCTTTTTCCAATTTTATTGAGATACAATTGAAATTACCTTTTATTAGTTTAAGGTATACAACATAATGATGGGATATATGTATATATTATGAAATTATTACCAAGAAAAGTTTAGTTAAAATCCATCACCTCATATAGTTATAATTTTTTCCTTGCAATGGATTTTAAGGTCTACTCTCTTAGCAACTTTCAAGTATACAATACAGTATTGTTCACTATAGTCCTCATGCTGGACATGACATCCAAGGACTTATTTATTTTATAACTGGAATCTTGTACTTTTTTATCACCTTCACCCATTTCCTCTACCTCTGGCAACTACCAATCTGTTCTCTTTTTCTGTGAGTTCATTACTTTTAGATTCCACATATTTAGTATTTATCTTTCTCTCTCTGACTTATTTCACTTAGCTTAATGCCCTCAAGGTCACTTCACATGTCACAAATGACAGGATTCCTTTTTTTTAATGGCTGAATAATATTTTATAATTATAGATATAAATATTATAAAGTATTTAATATTTTATTGTGTATGTATACACATATATACACATAATATACATATATATGTATATATATATAGTTGTTTTATGTATATATAGAGAGAGAAAAAGAGAGAATGTGTTGTTTCCATGTCTTGGCTATTTTAAATAATGCTGCACTAAACATGGGATGCATGTTTCAAGGTAGTGATTTCATTTTCCTCAGATATATACCCAGAAGTGAGATTGCTGGATCAGATGGTAGATCTAGTTTTAATTTTCTGAGGAATCTCCATATTGCTTTCCATAGTGGTTGCACCAATATACATTCTGAGCAATAGCACACAAGTATTATTTTTACTCCACATCCTCACCAACACTTGTTATCCCTTCTCTTTTTGATGATAGCCATCCTAACAGGTGTGAAGTGATATCTCATTTCGGTTTTGATTTTTTTAGTTCCTTGACGATTAGTGATGTTGAGCACCTTTTCATGTCCCTGTGGGTCATGTACAGGTCTCCTTGGGAAAAATGTCTATTCAGTTCCTCAGTCCATTTTTTAATCAGATGTTTTTTTTGCTACGGAGTTCTATGAGTTCTTTATATATTTGGGAAATTGACCTCTTATATACATGACTTGCCAATGATTTCCACCATTCAGTGGGTTGCTTTTATTCTGTTGATGGCTTCCTTCATTGTGCAGAGGTATTTTTACCTCACTTGTTCATTTGCTTGTTTTTTCCTAGTACTTATTGGAAGCAATAACTCCCTATCTTCCTTAGATAAAACCATTCATTATAGGAAGGTACTATTTACTTTATTTTAATTTTAATTAATTAATTATTTTTTGCATGGATCTTTTCAGTTTATTTGATCAGGGAGTTATACTAGTTCAAGTTAAAGCAGACTCCAAATGGTTTTTGACAATGGACTGAAGGGAACTTCTACTCATTGCAAGGAAATCCTCACATAGGCTGAGTGAGCCAAAGTGCTGGAAACCCAGGAACCTCAGCTAGTCATCCTCAGCGAGTCCAACGTTTAGGAGAAAGCAGCATATGTTCTCGTGCTGGTCACCCTGTAGCAGAATCACTTCACATTCTAGATGCTCAATTACAGTACAAATGGGGGCAAATTTCCTCTTCAACGCCTCACTTGTTTCCTTCTCTCATGATCACCAGCCACTCCTCAGAAGATGAGTAAGGATCTTCCTACTGTTTCTCTGTTGAATTCTTCTATGGATATAATCCTCAGTCCCAGCAGGAAGATCACCCTTATTTGCATCAGCAAAGGGATAGAAAGAGCAGAGCATCTGGATAGCGGACATAGGATTCCTTTTTCCTCTGTAGAAACTGCCTGTAGAAGGTGGAGGTAGGGGAAGATGAGAGAAAGGTTTGGATAGAGGGTTAGGAGCATGGGGAAGCCAGGGGCCTCCAAGGGGAAGCTGCTGAGTCCTCAGGGATGGCTCAGTGACTGGCGCCTGGAAGGTACTTTTTAATGGGACACTCCAACCTATATTGTACGGTCACTACTTGTTCGGCAGTACATATCCCGAATGTTAAGGTATGACAAAGGAGACAAAGGCAACCACTGACTTCATTTCCAGCTGTGCCAGAAGGTAGGAAGAATCTCTGGATACAACTGGGCAAGAAAGATAAGAACATCAAGCAGTTGAATTTGTTGACTGGAATAATGGAAGTACCAGAAGTTTTTAATACATGTTAATCAAGCAATAATGGGAGATGAGGGGGGAAGAAGAAGAAAGCAATAAATTATTCTCTTTATTTCTTTGCCGAAGATTGTTCCCAGCGGTTTTGTTGTTTACCCTAGAAACTTAGGCTGCTGAAAAAACAACAAAGAACAAGGTCATGCCTGGTTTTGTGTGTGGTAGGTAACAAAACCACCGCCCTTCCCTACAGGGTTCTCTCCAAACTATTTCTACATAATGAGAGGAAGTGAAAAGGAAAATGTGCAGTCCATCCGAAAGCATCTCTGTCATCACTTTCCTAACAGTGTCTTCAGGCCAGATAAGAGCATTCATTACATTTTGTCCAGCATAGTGCACCTAGCAAAATGCTGCTTTGTTCTTGGCCTATGCCATCAGTATCCCCAAAAGCATTCATGATATGGCACAAAGTATTATAAACAGGAAACCAAATACATTTACTCATTGTTTTTATGAGGTTAAAAGTCAAAGCCAGCTGATATCACAGATAGGACAGGCAAGTACAAGGTAGACCTGTGACATCTTACGGAGCCAGGAAGTAAGGCAGTATTAAGGAAAGGGGTGGGGAGGGCATGTTATAGGAACAAAGGAGCCAGCCTGAAAGGTCACAGTGATCCAAGCTAGAACAAACTGAGTAAAACAAATAGTTAATGTAGTGCTGGATTATAATCCGAAGTATAAAATAAATATCTATCAGTCTATATGGATATAAATAAATGGGGAAAAGGAGATGAATCTCTCTTACTGAAGAATTTCTAATAATTTATGTAGATATTGTCCTTCTAGAAAATGGAGTCTAATTCGCCGATTCCTTGAATGTGGGGTGGACATAGTGACTTCCTTCCAAAAAGTAGAATAGGGAAAGGGAGAAATAACTTTACAGTGGAGAAACATGTCGAACACTACCTTGACCAGCTGATCAATATTAAGATCACTGGTGATAAATCATGTTAATAGCACGGACCCCCTGATACAATATGATGAGAAGAGCATTTCATCATGTAGTATTCTCCCCCAAAATCCATGACCCTAGTCCAGTCATGAGAAAAACGTAAGACAAACCTGAATTCAGGGACATTTTCTAAAATACCTAATCGATACTCCTCAAAACCATCAAAGTTCTGAAAAACAATGAAAGACTGAAAAACTGTGGCAGACCAGAGAAGATGAAAGGAAACATGAAAACAAAATACTATATGGTATTTTGAATTAGCTCCTAGACCAGAAAAAGACACTGGTAGAGAAACCAGTGAAATCTTGCAGTTCAATAAATCGTAATGCATCCGTGTTTTTAGTAGTGACAAACATGCCACAGTTGTGTAAGAAGTTAATAGTAGGAGAAACCAAGTGAGAGGTGAACTCTAAGTGAACTCTCAGGCTATCTTTGCAATTTCTCCGAAAATCTAAAACTATTCCAAAATAAAAAACTATATTGAAAAAATAAAAGACAAGTCAGCATTTAGAAGCATGTAGGATGAAACAATCCCAAAACACATATTTGATACATGATATGCAGGGAGTTTAAAAATTTTTGTGAATTAGGTGGAGTTTAGAGGGAAAATATCGAGAACATATTATGATTCTTGTATGCAAGTAAGTTAAAGTGATTCCACTTCTTTGTGACAATTCAGGATGGCTTCCTCTACCAACGTTCTTCCTTTTTCTTTTTTCTTTTTCTTTTTAAGATTTTACTTTTTTATTTGAGAGAGAGCGAGCGAGGAAGAGCAAGAGCCAGAGCATGAGCGGGAAGGAGGGACAGAGCGAGAGGGACAAGCAGACTCTCTGCCGAGTAGGGGGCCTGAGGCAGGGCTTAGTCCCAGAACCCTGAAATCAGGACCCAAGCCAAAGGCAGATGCTTAACTGACTGAGCCACCCAGGAGCCCTATCTTCCTTTTTCTAATACAAACACACAAACAAAAGACTAGTATCATTTAAGTGTTTTCAAAGGTAAATTTCCTCCAAGCTGTATCAAACCATTACACAGCAGGATAAAAGCTTCAAAGATTTTGTCCCAAGTACTCACCGAGTATTTATTGTTAAATCCCTAATCCACCTGCAGTACCATTATTTTTTCTGTTCATTTGTAGTGTATGAGGCTCTTTCTCTCCAACCAGTTGGGTGCTTTAGTTCCAGGCGATGTCCTGCTGTCTCATTAACTACTTCTGTTTCTCCTTCTCTGCCATCACTGCCTTTTCTTGACTCTGTTGCTTGGAGAGGAAGCAACAGAATTTAGAGGAGAGCTTTATTTCCAACACAAATTTTGTAGGTTTTGATGAGTGTTGGATAGTGTCCAAGTTACTCTGACCTCGTTAGTCTTGCTGCTAGGCCAGTGTTTCTTAAGAAGGAGGGTAAAGACCACCTGCATTCAAACCACCTAGGCTATTGACTCATAGACCAGACCCACCAGCGGGGGTGGGGCCCAGAAATCTGATTCTAAACACTGGTCCCAGCTGACTTTTTTGTCCACTACTATAGGAGGTCACAACTTTCTGGACACCCCAAAGGAATCTTCACCTTTGCTTTTCAGCTTCGTTCTATAAAGAACTTGAAACATTTTTAGCAGTCTCCTGACTCCAACTGAGTGAAAACTGAGATGCTCCAGAATTCAGAGGCTGAGAAAGCTTTGCTCTGAACTTTTTATTAGGAAGACTCTATCGACCCCATACTAAAGGACACATAAAAATAAATTTTTTGTGACTGTTTCTCAAGTTCAGCCTTTCCAAGGACACTTTAAGACCTCTTCTAAGACCCAGACATAAAAGGTTACATTGAGAAGTGTTCTTATACATCTAAGCATTATTTCCATTTATGTGCTCCCTTATCTTCGGTGGATTTCTTGCCAGTCTTCCAAACTAATGATATAATATCATGTGTCACATACATAATATAAACAGAGAATTAGGCTAAACTTTGGTAAAAGAATGGATCATTTTAGCTGACACCACTTGGTTTAAAAATTACCTGAAAAGATGTTTCTTTTCTCAAAGCTAGCATAATTTGAAGTGTTTGTATGTTTCCACTTTTCTTTGATAGCTAAATTTCCATTGTCTGCCTCATTGTGGACATATCACTCTCATTTCCCACTCATTTCATTTAAAATGGTCAAGTTATCTCTCTTGTTAATTAGCTTTAAACAAGAAAAAATATCTCTGTGCACCTAATAACCAACTTCAAATGGGCATTATTTCATTAACTTCATGCTTTAGAGACATAATGGCTGCTTGTTACAGCACAGCAGAGCTGGTAGAAATTAAATCTCAATGGGTCATTCATTTAAAAGGCAGCGTAAAGTGCCCCGGAAAGCTAAGTTCTTTAGCTAAATTTAATAGTATTTTTCCCATAAAATTTTCCTAATATTACTCTTGTAGTTCAAACACAAATCTATTTTCATTAATTTTGAAATCCTTTACTCAAAAATAATAAAAGGAAGAGATTAGGGCTGATTAAATCTTACGACAAAACAAATCTAAAACATCAGCTCTGATGTTTCTAACCAAATGCTATTAAGACTTGTACATATGTTTTTGTGCACGGACTCAATATTTCCTAAGAAAATAATATGCAAAAAAGCTGATGGCAGCTAGTGAAATATTATATTTAATTATTTAATAGACATTAGTTTAAAACAAGTAAATCATTCCTTTGATTTTGGACAGTTAACACAATCTTTACCAGGTTACAATAATTAACAATCCTTTAGACAGAACCCTTTGTATTCTAAATACCTTTGTAGCATTTTTTTTTTCCTGATGGAAGATCTATGTGTTTTCATGGTATCTGGCTCTATTTCAGTCCAGTTTTAGAACACATAGAAATCTAGTTGTGAGGTTTTGAATAAAAATCCTTCCATTCATTCACTCAGAAAAAATTTTCTCAACCCTTCTCATATGCCGAGCACTGTACCAAAAACCCTTTGAGAACAAATGTGAGTAAGGCAGATATGCTCCCTTCCCTTACGGAGCTTGGAAATTAGTGTTATTATTTCTAAAATAAAATTACTAAAACATAATGATTTTTTGTCATTTTTATGCTAGTTAGATTCACCTCATATTAATCAATAAGATTGTGCAGCACCTAATCGTTACTGTTTCAACAGCACAATGAAACAAATACAGAATTTTAAACATGGTAGAAAACCTAAGGTATACATTATACATTATACATGAAATAATTAGTGGTCAAGACATTATGGGTTTTACAGAGTTTGCAATCACTGCATTTATGACATGATTCAGTCAACTGTTTGGTAAAATTTGAAAACAGGAAAGTACCTGCCAAGATTCTAATTCTGTGATATGAAAAACACTCTTCCCAAAATTAGAGGTTGTATTTTTTGGAAAGTCTTTATAGAGTGATAAATCCTGAGTCCAAAAAGTTCATGATGTTTTCTTCCCAAGTAAATAATGACATAAATAAGTGGAGGAGGGAAGACTATCTCTTTTACTATCCTATAAAACTGTTACATGGTTGTTACCATTTAGAAAATTATATCATGTAAATTAATTAATAAGGGATCTTTGAATAATGCATAACAATCCAAGAAAGCAGTTTTTCACATATACATATATGTTTATATATCACATATAAACATATTAAAATTTAGAGTTTAGCCATTTTACTACCTAATGAATAAATTCAGGAATGACCTAAAAACTACTTGTTTCTCCCAACTTTTAGTCCAGTTCAACCTTCCCATTCACCATTACTATGTCAGTAAAGGATTTCTACTGGTCGTCAAGGAAACTACAATGCAGAGAGGCTTGAAAATGGTGATAATCTCATTTCCCATAAACCTGTAAACAAGAGATAAACTGAATAGAGAAAGCACTAACGCATTCACTGTCCCACTGGAAAAAATAGGTTTTAAAATTATCCTACAAAGTCTCTTCAAAAACAGAGCATGTTGTTTTACAGTAGGAAAAAAGGAAAAGCAAGGATCTGAAGAATTCTCTGGAGGTACCTGGATAAAAGAGGAAGGAAATGGAACATGGAGTATAATGATATACATTCATTACAAATGCAGAGGGGTATTTTTTTTTCTTGTCTAATTTAAAAACTGGAATTACAAACCTGAAATTTTGCCCGTACCACTTTGCCTTTAATGCACAGTGGGACAATTTTATTCAGTAATACAATGTAAGCAACTTTTATCAAGGTTTAATGAAAACAAAATCTCAGCAGTAGCATTTTCATATTTCACTGAGTGGTTTTTGGAAATACCCAAAACTATCACTTTACTAAAATTTTTGAATTAACTTAAATGTATTAAAATTTCAGTTTATTTTCCAAATTCGTAATTATAAAATTGAAAACAAAACAAAACAACAAAGACTCTTTGACCACAATGGAGCATCAGGAGGAAGAGGAATCAAGAGCAAAATGTTGGCCATCAAACTGGAATTTTAGCCTGGTTCATTCTGACCTCTAAAAGATCTAAGTAAAATTTAGGAGTAGGGAAGGAACAGGAAAAGTAAGTATGCATATTGATAGAAGGGAAAGATAGCAAAAATACATTTTAATTATTTTATAATTTCAATTAAAATGAATCTGTACAGATAACTGTTGCAACACTAATTGTCTGTAGCACTTGGTTGAATTAGCACTTGGTTATATTCAGTTAAATACATCATTACATACTTTCTATGGTCCTCTGTTTTACATGACTAATATCCATCTCTACAAATACTAAAACTAAGGCCGTTGGGGCCTAGAGCATGCTGTGTATTTCCTACCTGCTTCCCGTCCCCTCCCTCCTCCAGTAGCCAGCAGAGAACTGATAAATGCTCCTAAGACAGAAGTAAAATCAATAGGAATGGGATTGATTTTCTTAAAGACTGAGTCAGGAGGTATGTTTTTAGCCTTGAATTCTTTGCTTCTACTCACAGAGTGATGGGACTTCGCACAAGCTACCTCAAAATAGAGCACCTTGGAATACGGACTATTTTAAGCAGAAGAATTGTAAGAAAATAGCAGAAAGGGGGTCACTTGGACTGTCTCCCCTGCCCTTCTCCTCAGAAACAGGTCATAAAACCCTCATGTGAGGTAGCCCCCCATACCTGGAAGAAAGGAACATGCCTATCTCAGGAGACAAAGGGACACCAAGGCAAATCAGAGCAAACGCCCTGCTAAATTTCCCCCAATCTGCTACACTTACCTCATATTCCTTTGACCTGTCATATTTCTACAGGACTGTCCACTCTTCATCAAACCTAGCGTAAAAATACTCACGTTCAACTGTTTCTTTGGGCTTGTACTTCCTTATGAAGGCTTCCATGGTATATGAAGCTTACATGAAGTCAACATATATACTTTTCTCCCACAAATATGTCTTTGTCAGTTTATTTTACAGACTCAGCCAGAGACCCTTAGAGGATCAAGGGAAACTTTTCCCTCCCATACAAGAGATACAAGTTCATAACTTCCAAAATTGATTTTTTAAGGTATCCTTCTCACGGAATAGCTTTAAAACGGAAAAGTCTTAAAAGTAGTTGTTAAAAAAGCTATGAAGAAAGCTTAAAGGTGTAAAAGGAAATTTCAAAATCTATTTAGGCTACTTAAAATTCCTTTGACAGATTTTCTTTAAAGTGAAGAAAGTAAAGGGAAATGTACACAGAATTTCTCTTGAATAAAAAATGGCTTTTCAAAGAGTAAGTTTGATGTCCCACATATTTTCTTAACAACCAGTTTAAATTGCTATGTGGAAGAGCGAGCTCCTCCTCAGCCACCTGTTGTCCCAATACCCGTATGCTGCACATCTCAGCACCTACCACAGCAGATTCTTACTGGTGGTCATCCCTGCTGGACCATAAGCAGGAAAGGGAAGGACTGTGGCAAATTTATGACTAATTCCATTCATAGGTAATAAATCATTAGTTTTGTACAGTTTCTAATTTTTTACAGAAAAAAGGAGATTTTAAGTCATTATAAATCTAAATACTAATAACAAGAATCATGCACCTATTTATAATGCTTCATCACTTATGAGTTAATTGTATAAATATTTCTCATATGATCATCAGTACAAATCACAGAGGCAGACATACCAGTTACTATTATCTTTACTAGGCAGCAGAGGGAACCCTGACTTCAAGATGGTTTAACCCGCTACACTTAAATGTTTAATCATAGATACATCGAAACATACATAGAGGAACTACTCATTCATCTCTTAGTGATTCCATTTATAAACTCCATGGTGATCCTTTGATGGGTTAGAACCCATGTTGTAAGCTATGTAAGGTATCTCATACTTTTGCACTTTTTAGTGATGTGAAGGAAAAGAATTCAATGGTTGAACTGGAACTCCAGTAATAACGATGTCTGCTTTAGTGAGTTTTTCTCTATTTAAGGTATAATTTACTTTTTTAGTATAACTGAAAAAATAAAGAAGCCAAATGCTTTAATGGAAACATCTGGTCAAACCTTAAGGTCACTATTAAGTAGCCATGGAATTTGTTGTTAATACTCTTATCAGGAATTCCCTGTAAAACTGTAAGGTTCATCCAGAACTAGTACAATAGGTGATGCATTTCCTTTCAACAAAGTAAAACAAGAAACATATTTTACTGTTGCTATTACCAAATATTCTACTAGCAAATGCCAAAGGGTGGGAACCCTTGTTTGTGATAATGGAAGAGCATCACCCCAAAAGAAGAGATTGAATAACTACATGGGAAATTCTGCTCCTTAAATTTCTTGTTGAGAATCCCAATTAAGCACCTCTTCTCCTTACAAGATAGATAAAATGGAAATATTCTAATTCTTTTCTGTATTAGTCTTTATATATGTTGTATATACAAAAGCTTGTGTTTCACATCTGTATTTCAAAAATAATGATCTGCTTTGAAAGGTGAATCCATGTTATTTTAACATGCATACAAATTTTGGAGTTCAGTCATGAAGGTCCCATTGGGAACATTTTTCCCCAAAAGTCATAGGCTTCTGGGTCACAGACAGCTTTCCTTTCTTTTCCTTCCTGCCCTTGTCAAGATCCAACCATGCCAGCAGGGAATAAAATCAGCAGGACGCTTGGCAGCCAGCTTCAAAAAGCCACCTCTTCGCTAATGAGGCATTGAGGAGTGACAGCCACAGAATCTAATGAAATTCTACTATGAAATCTGTGATGCTTCCTCATACATTTTCCACTATAATCAGATGAAAGTAAGGAAAGATATAAGATCATGAAAAATAACAGAATTGTCATAGCCAAATGTGACTACAGTAGAGAGACACAGCTTTGAGATTTATTTAGCTCGATATAGTTTGTCCTCAAATGTTTTAAGAAAGATGAAATTTTAAATTATGCCAAGTATTATTTTAATTTGTCTTGAAAATGAAATAAAAATCATTTTCTAATGTAAAGATTTATTCCTAGAAAGATGAGAACATTTCCCTAACTGAAAAAGAAATCTGAATGATCTGAAGTTCCACCAGAAGACACAGAATGACTTGTTACTAACAAAGGCTTGGTGAGACTCTATTGTGAATGTAGAGACCACAGCTGGAAGAGGCTCACCTCTATTCTGGGCCATCAGGTGAACACCTTCCTGCAGGTAAAACACGGAACCATTAAGATCAAAACTAAGAGTAGATCATGCATAGAGTCATGCAGAGTAGATCATGCAACTCTAGTGTGGGGAAGTGAGAGTAATAAAGAACATTCTTCATAGTCTTTTCTCTAGCATAATTTCCCAATTGTATATTTATTCCACAATTCTGGCTAATTGGAAATTATAAACCAGGCGGCTTAAAATTTCAAACCTTGAGTCTAGATGATTTAAATGTGGGGTAGAGGATTTTCTGTGTTGTCAGCATGGAGGTTCAGACACATGGACTCATCTGGAGGGATCGTGGAGCTGACCAAGAGCCCACCAGCACAGCCTCCGGAGAAAGGTTTCATCACCTGGCTTTGGAGCAGTGATACTACTCAGAGGTGTCCTTGCTTTGTTACTAGTCAAAACCGCATGGTCTCCTATAAAAATCATCAGGAATGAATTCCTATGAGAAAAAAATTGATTTTACAGAGGAAATGTTATACACTAGGAACACAATGCTGGATTGGTTTGAGACCAAAGTAAGTTTCTCAGGGCCAAGCTAAATACATCTTTCTTGAAGGACTGCACATGGACCTCTAAAGGGACTCTGTGGGCCTTTGAAATACTCGAAAAAAAAAATATATATATATATGATTTTAAATAGGGTTCTTGTGCTTTAGAGGATATTACTGGAAAAAACCTGGAGAAACCTGAATGAGGTATTAGGATGAGATACATAGTTGTATTCATTTTCATATTTGAATGGTTATTTCACATTTGGATATTGGGTGGCTGTGTAGGATAATGTCTGTTTATATGAAATACATACTAAAGTGTGCAAGGCAATGAGACGTCAGATGAACAAGTTTAGTCTCAAATGATTGAAGAAAATAAAAGTTCTTGGTCCTAAATTTGCAATTTTTTGTAAATTTGTAAGTTTGAGATTGCTTTAAAAACTATATATATATATATATATATGCATGTGTGTATGTGTGTGTGTGTGTGTGTGTGTGTATCACTCTCCATGACCTAGCCTAAACCTACCATCCCAGCATTTTTCTCTTTATAAATCCTTACCTGTCTGGTTTATTGACTATTTTAACATAACGGATTATAGACTTTCTCAAAGGTAACTTTGCTCTGTTACCTCCATCCAAAAAGCTTTTCCAAAAACATATACCTGTCATATTCTACCCATCCTTGAGGGCATCTCCTAAATGACATGTCCTCCATGAAATCTAAATGACATCTCCTCCATGAAACCTTCTATCAGAGCCTAGTCTAATGCCTCATATACAGTATGTGTTCAAAATACATTTAGTGAAAAGAATTTAACCACTTATGACTGGAATGGTTAAAGATAAGACCATAGAAATTATACATGAGCTCGGCCTTTCAAGATCAGAAGAAATCAACGTCTGAAGATAGATAGACTTAACTTTTATTCTACACACAGAAAATATAGAAAGATTTTAAAAGGAGGTATACACAATGGAATATTATTTAGCCATCAGAAAGGATGAATACCCGCCATTTGCATCAACATGGATGGAACTGGAGGGTATTATGCTAAGTAAAATAAGTCAAGCAGAGAAAGACAATTATCATATGGTTTCACTCATATGTGGAACATAAGGAACAGCACAGAGGGCCTTAGGGGAAGGGAGGGAAAACTGAAGGGGGAGAAATCAGAGAGGGAGATGAACCATGAAAGACTATGGATTCCAGGAAACAAACTGAGGGTTTCAGAGGGAAGGGGGGATGTGGGGATGGGGTAGCTGAGTGATGGGTATTGAGGAGGGTACATGTTGTGATGAGCACAGGATATTATACACAACTAATGAATCATTGAACACTACATCAAAAACTAATGATGTACTGTACAGTGGTTAACTGAACATTAAAAAAAAAAAGTTTAAAGACATACAACAAAAATACCCCAAAATGCAGCAAAAAGAGTATAGTAGAAAGTTTTAAAAATAAAAAAATTAAATTATAAAAAAGTAGACAGTGGTTATTTGAAGGTAGATCTGGGGCTATACTTTAATAACATATGAGGAGTGTAGAAGAGATTTGGAGCATGGTAATTGGCAGAACAGAAACCAAGCCCTGCTATATTTAAGGACTGGATACTAATTTTGAAGACTAATGAAGCCAAAGAGAAATGAAGAGCTTTTCACATGAAAGCAAGAAAGATCCTTTTTAAGTATGAAGAATGTGTCCAGATTTTATAATGTTCAATTGCCTGAAGGAACACATTGTGGAATCACAGGCAACGACTAGTGATAATCCTAAAACACTGCATTGGGAAGAACAGCCAAGAAAGAATCACATATTCTGGCTATATATTTCTTAAACCATTTTCCTGGAAAAAGATGCTCTAAATTGAGAACATACTATTAGTCATAGTCATGAGAGACAAAACACATAATTGCTAAAGAGACGAAGTGTTCCAGCTTCTCCTTGAATTTCCCAATAAAACCTAAAAAGCAATAACACATAATTCCAATGTATCCAACATAGTTAATCAGAGGACTACCAAGAATTGTGTAGACATAACTGACTTCTACTTGAATATGAGTTCCAAATTTTAAGAGAAAGCTTCCTCATGGAAAAGAGAGTGATTGCAATTTTTGAAGGATAGTATTGGAATGCTGCCATTTTTTAAGAATCGTCAGTTTGGCAGATGAAGGTATCACTCACAAAACAAAAAGAAGCAATTCCATCATCAAACAAAATTACCAGCAATGAAACATCTGTCATATCACCCTTAACCCTGTACTCTTTCTCTCTATGATGTTTTAGGAGGTTCAATATTTCTACTAAGCTGTGAATCACCTTGTTTTTTCAATATCTTTACTTCACTAACAATTTCACTACAATACCAAAGAAACAAATCTCACAGGAGCCTCACAAAGGGATGCATTTTTACAAGGATTTCCTTGTAACATGTTGAAATTGATGCCTGAACACTTGGAACTTCTCCATTCCTTTATGCCATTCCTGTTTCCTGTTCCTAGCCTTTCCCACAGACTGACACCTTGTTTTCCTTGCTAGATCTTTTTCTTTTCTCACAGCAGTCTCCTGAGGCTAGTGTGAGTTGAGTACAAGACCCTCTAGATACCTTCTGACCCTGAGATTCTCTCATCTGTAAGTATGAATTGTCCTTGATATGATCAATTAGAATGAATCATTTTAAGTCAGGTCCCTTCAGCCTTTCCCTTAGAAAGTCCCGAATTAAATTTAAACTCACTTGGCAAAAAAAAAAAAAAAAAAAATCATGTGTCCATTTTTTTGCAAATTATCATTCCCTTGGGGTACTTTTCCAAAGAGAAATTAAAAGGAAACAAACTCATTTTCACTCTAGGAACAAATAATAATGGCTTATAATGACCATGACAATAAACACCAGTCTGTGGGGCATAGGGCTTAGACTAATTCAGGGTGAGCCTAATGTGAAGCAGTCAGTGGTCCTAATAGTAGTGGGCAAAGGCACTAACAAGAAATGCAATGATTTTGTCATGCCTTTCCACGAATTTGTGGTGTGCTTTCTGTTGTATCAATTTGCAGTGAGCTTTAAGAAATGTCTCTTCCATGCATATGCCTGTGTTCTCTTACTCTCAATTTGGAAATCGCTAGATGTTACGGAGGAAGACCAAGAAAATTACATCTGAAATGTATGAAGAAGGCAAATATTTGGTCTATTTCAGTCCATTTGAGTGAGTATGTCAAGCCTGAGAGATTAATATTGTTGTCGGGAGGGTTGTGAACACTCAGCAAATTGTAGTAAATCTCTTTCTGCGTAAAATACTTCATGGCTTCTGAGTGGGGTAGTAGATATGTTCCATATTTATGAAGCTGATGATAGCATTTCATCTTCTCAAATTCTTACATAAGGGATGAATAGCCTTCTTTGATCCATAAACTGCAATATTCTAAGGCCAGATGTGTCCATACAAACAAAAAATTCACAAGTCATGTGGTGTCAAGCAGTCTTTTGAAAAAAAGAGCAAATCAACTTGAAAGCAAATGGTAACCTTTCAAAAAACCAATTAGAAATTACCTGGTTTTGGTTAAGACAAATGATATGTTCTGTAGAGCAATGATCAGTTTTATTACATTGGGAGGAAAAAACTTCAGAAGAATTCTCCTTGATATTTAGAGTTGTATATTAAAATAAGTTGAAGCGAAAAAAATAATTGCCTAAAATTCACAGAGCTGAGCACACTGCCTTGAAATTTGCTGTACTTCTAATTATTAGCAAGTTTTTATTTTTAGTTATTCCCAACAAAATTAGTTAAGACAATAAAAAATAGTTTATTTGCAGCAAGTGTTTCAAAGTTAATGAGAATTATTAAAGATAATTTTTTTCACATGCCTTCCCTGCAATGCCAGTAGATTAATAACTAAATTGGGATGTTACCTACAGCTTGGCTGCCAGGAAGAATTATATAAACTAATTAACAAAGACCTTGGAGGAAAGTGGTCTCATTTACAATCTTGATAAAAAAGTAGAGAGAAAAGATACCACAAAGGAAAAGATTCTTCTATGTATTAGCTATCCTTTCTTTATAATAAAATATATCATAACTAAAATAAAGAAGAAAAAACTAAGGAAATATTTTCAGGAAAAGACATCAATATCAAAAAGAAAAAAATTGAGCACATAGGAGGAAAAATAAGTAAACAAATTAAAATTGGACATTAAAATTTTAAAAACATGTTATGACTAATGATTGTGCAAAATGAAAAATAAGATAAGTATCTATGCTGGCTAATGTATATACATAAACTGATAAACATTTTAGAAATCATTTTTACTATGTGTCCCAAAAACTATATAAATGTTGATATCCTTTGATGCAATAATCTCACTCCAGGGAATATTCCCAAGGATTATCTAAAAGAAAGAATATCTATACTCATTGCAGAATTATTTATTCTAAACAAAAAAAATCCTAGATATTTAACAATAAGAAATGATTGGGGCGCCTTCGGCTTAGGTCATGATTCCAGGGTCCTGGGATCGAGCCCCGCATCTGGCTCTCTGCTCTGCAGGGATCCTGCTTCCTCCTTCTCTCTCTGCCTACTTGCAATCTCTCTGTCAAATAAATAAATAAAATCTTAAAAAAAAAAAAAAGAAATGATTAGTTAAATTTTGGCCTATCAACTTAATAGAAGAGTATTGGGCAATAATTAAAACATGTATCAGAATTCTGTAGCAACATATGATAAATATGAAGTGAAAACAGCTGTCAAAAACTGCATAGCTGTAGAAAATCAAAAGGAATGTGGAAAAAGAAAAAAATCATCAAAAGTAGAAATACTGCTAATTCTGTGTCTAACTTTTACCCATAGTTTATTCTAACTTATCTGGGGGAGAAAACTAGTAAAGATTGCTCAGGTTTCTTTTAGAAGTCAGTAATTTCAAGTTAAATATAAGCTCTTCTAACTAAACTTGCATTGCAATTTATTTCCAAAACAATATCCTTCCACTATGTATGTGCTGTGATATTATATTCAATAAAATATTTGGTCAGTGCTGTTAATTCAGGCAGATGGATTTTGACAGGATGGTTTACTGAACTCACCGACAGTGTTTTAGATACAAGAACAAGGGCTGAGCTCTCCCACAGGTCAAGGGCAACAAAAAAGGGCCATACAGACAGAATCAGAACTGTTCTAATCAGAGATCATCTCCAAGTACTTAGGAGAAATTGAAATCATACCAGAACTTTCCTCCATATCCTTTATAATTTTACCTTAATAATTTTATCCTATATAATATCCTTTATAATTTTACCTGTATGATTATGTGTTCGGTTGCTGCATGAAATCATTAGAATGCGAGCTCAGTCAGCTTGCAATAGATCCTTTGGTTGTTTTCATTAAGTTCCAAGTTAATGATTTGTCTAAGTATTACCCATAAATATCCAAACCAAGTATTAAGCAAGAGTCCAATGCTCAAAGCCTAGGGGCTTACCTTGGTTTATAGATTTATGTTTGAGCAGAGACAGTGCTGGCAAAGTTTGAATTGGAATGTCTTACCTTGGAGAAACTAGTTTGGACCAATTCATACATTTCTGTTATCGTCCTGCTTTCCAGGGACATTGGAGCTGACACATTTGACACCTATTTTAGAGTTTTAGGACTCAGAAATAGTGGGGAAATGACAGTGATCTGTCTAAAAGGTCTTGGGGCACCTGGATGGCTTAGTCATTGAGCACCCAACACTTGATTCTGGCTCAGGTTATGATCTCAGGGTGAGGAGATCAAGGGTCGTTTCAGCTCACACTAGGTGTGAAGCCTCCTTAAGATTCTTTCTCTCTCCCTCTCCCTCTGCCCTTCTCTACCCTCTCTCTCAATATTAATGAGTTAATTATTTAATTAAAATAAAAAGCCTTGTGATAGGTCCATCAGGGGAATCTTTCCTAATTCATTGATAGCTCAATTTTTCCTTTCGTTGTGGCTGCTGCTGGGTATGATTTCCTCAAACCAATGTGGTTCCTAAGGTTGGGGAGGTGGGGTAGCCTCGCCCCTTTTTTTCTTCCCCTTAGCCCAAGAGGCTGAGATTATTTTGTGGTTCTCTTGGGATCAAAACATTAGTGCAAGGTTGGAATTGGTCCGCCTTCGCTAAGTTGAGAAAGCAGCTGGAAGGAAGGCCCTCAGCCTCTTTCTTGGCCTCCTACTGAGAGGTGGCTCTGGCAACCCTTAATTCACTATTAGGCAGTCATATTCAAACATGATGATGCTGGCATTACTGATAGTAGCTGGAGAGTACTCTGCCCCGGCTTCAGAGAAAAATAGGGTAATTTGGCACATATTGTAATTAGGCACACATTTCATTTAACACCTTTCATCTGAGAATCTCAGAAGTTTATAGAAATTACTACTTAACTTTCTATTTTTAGAGTCTGCAGACTACAAATGAACATTATAAATGGAATTTCAAGATGTGACAGAAAAGGGTAGAATAATAAAAAGAAAACACATTGTTCTTTCAGGAAAAAGAAATAAAATACATTGTCATTTTGTGGGCTTTAAAAATGTCTAATAGTAGGGAAAATTGCATTTAAAGGCATCAGGGGGAAAAGGTTTATGATAAAGAAGTTTTTCTCCCTCTAACATTTTTTCACAACTGGATTCAAATAATACTTAATAACCTCGGTGTACTGAGTGGCTGTTACTCAGGCATCTTTAACTTTTTGATGACATCTACTGTCCAAAATGGGAAATGCTATGGAATCATTCTATACCCAAAGAGTATCTAGAATGTATTTCATTTTATTTTATGTTGGTATTTACAATGCTACAACTTCTTTGATTCTTCCGTCTGTTGTAAGTACACCTCACTAAAAGATTTAGAGTATATTTAAATAACTTCCATATGCATTACATAATGGGGCCATGGAAATACTGGGCTGTGCTGACAAATCCTAATTTTGGTATATATAAAGAGGTCATTTCAAATTAAAGATTTTATTAAATCAACTGTTCAAATACTAGAAAAAATATTAAATGGATATTTAAATGCATTTTCTTATATTTAACAGAAACCACCTCTGAGGCCTGATTATGAAGTTATTAATATTTTAAAAATTTATTTATTTATTTGGCAGAGAGAGACACAGTGAGAGAGGGAACACAAGCAGGAGGAGTAAGACAGGGAGAAGCAGGCCTCCCGCTGAGCAGGGAGCCCAGTGTGAGGCTTGATACCAGCCCCTGAGCGGAAGGCAGACGCTTAATGACTGAGCCACCCAGGTAGCCCAACAAAGTTATTAATATTATTATAATAGTAATATTTATAGTAGAATCCCAATTTTAAAGGAAATCAGAGTTCCTAATCACTTGTCAACTTGACTTTCTACTTCTTATTCTAGTTATAAAAAATAAGCCGAGCTGGGGTGCCTGGGTAGCTCAGCTGGTTAAGCATCTGCCTTTGGCTCAGGTCATGGTCCAGGTCCTCCTCTGACCCTCCCTTTACTCATGCTCTCTCTCTCGCTCTCTCTCTTTCATTCTCTGGCTCTCTCAGAAAAATAAATAGAATCTTAAAAAAAAAAAAAAAAAAAGCCGAGTTATCTGTTATCCAGCAGGATATAAGCATCATTTATACTCCTAATTAAGTTCCACCTGTTTCACAGTTGGTGGTTTGCCGAGACAAACACTTTATTTCATAACTCATTATTATAACTAGAAAAATTTTTCAGAGGCATTTGGCAATGCAACAACAAGGTAAATAATTTTTTTATTGAGTATCTATTATATACAGACACTGTGCTAAATGCTTTCACCAATGTAACAGGTGATAAAATGGCATAGCTCCCAAAGAAAACCTCAAAAAGGAGGGCCTCTGGTTCTATAATGTAACCTACTTCTCCCCCACTCAAGTAAGAGAGGAGAAGATATTTCCTTCATTAACCATGGTTCCACTGTTCTTAGAAAAAAAAAAAAAAAACTTCTGCTTTTTTTTTTTTTTAAAACCTTCCATTGTACAATGGAATCATTTCAAGTTTACTACTGGGTAAACACCAGATATGGTAGAAGTAAATAAATCTAGAGTCTCACGTAACATTACATAAACAGGTTTAAACTGTAAATAATTCCTTCTCCATTGTGATTTGCTTTCCAGTCCTCAGTTTCCTTTTTTAAATTAGTGACCCTGAGGTCCAATGACCTAATTGAAAAAAGAAGAAAGAAAACACCCATGCCAATTAATTTCTAACCATTGTTTTTATAATAATAATAATTTAATAATTATACATATAATAATTAATTATTCTGTAAATATTTATTGGTAAGGTTGGCTCTTCTTGTGCACAATAAAATATGTAGCTATTTCTATGGCTTTACAGCCTAGAAAAGGTAGGCATCAATAGTTCCAATGAAAGTAGAATGGCCTAAGAGATGAATGAGAGATATAGCAATAGAATTCAGATTTAGAAAAGGCAAGAGTGCTTCCAGCTGAGGGAATCCAACAGAGGCTTATGGCAAAAGTAAGGCATTTGATTGAATATGGCAAGTGTGTGCCTCTTCAAAGTGGTGGTGTGGATAGTTTAAGGGAAGAGGAGTAGGAGAGCCCAGGTATTACAGAGATGGGAAGACCTGGACACCTGCCTGACACGGAGCAGTCCAGGGTGTCTCTTTACTGGGACCAACTAGGAAACAAACGGTGGCTGAGACATCTCACAAAGGGACCTGACTTGCAAAGTAGAATTTGGATATTTTTACCAGGACAGTGGAATTCACTGCTCCATGGAATCCATAGATCACGGAAGGGGAGTATCTTCAAACCTGAGTTTCAAGTTAAGTTCCTTTTAACTTCCTCACAAAGGTGTTGCTTTGGGCTGGGTTTTTCCGAGCCCTCGGTTCTTCCAATACTTTTGATTGCTTCCTGACCTTAGACTAAGGTTTCTGGCAAGTTATTATCTCTAGATATTTCACATCTGATTAGTTTGTGCTTTTGATTGTTAAAAAAAAAAATCTTTGTTTCCCTACTTCCCCTAAAGTTACAAATTACAAATAACCATCATCTTGCCCTGGAAAATTATTTTTTATGTTTTACTAAAAACAGCTAAATATTTCTGATTTCCCTCTCCAAATATATTTTATCACATTTGGCCCTAGAATTCCCCTTAGCACTTTCGGTGATATTTTGGTAGTATGAAGGAGTATTCTGGAAACATATCCTTCGTCTCCCCTGACCACCGAAGATGGGAAAGTAGCCGTATAGAGAAAGGCAGAGACAGGAGGGAGATTCACCCAACTTACTCGCTCTCACCCACCTTCCAAAAAACCCTCTTTTCCGTTTCTGTGAAAGTTCAACATAATTCTTTCTGCGACCTGTCACTAAAATACATAAACAGCATATTTGAATTGCCTAATATATAAGTACAAAAATATTCAGAGCTAATTACATTCAGTTGACAACTTGACTGCAAATCATAAATATATGCATATTATGTGAAATTCTGCCTAGAATTTAATTTTCACCCTAATTCTAGAAATAACTAAACATTTTTCTACTAGATCAAGTTGGGAGTTCTCAGTTCTACCCTCAGCCAATACAATTTTGAGTTCGTCTATGTATATAATTCTTTTTTATCATTTATCATTATTCTTTCACAACCTTAGCATATTGGTAAAAATAAATCATCATATTTTCTTTTTAGTTCATAGCCTTAACCTAACTTCACATAACCTATAGAAGAAAAATAGGACAAGTGCAACTGACAGAAAAAAAAATTATAAAGGTATTTCACCTTTCTATACTAATTTTGTTTTAAATGTCTTCATGAATCAGGCAGCTTAATTTCAGCTCTACACAAATCTATGAGAAGTGGATGAAATGGCTGCAAATAAGCCACAGTGCTCTCTATAATCCAATTATAAACTCTCTCTCTCTCTCTCTTCCTGCACTAAACTGGTTTTCCTCATGTGCTTGACTCTCCCTTAGACGTTGTCAGGACTGCCACCTACTGACAGAGCAGGTTACACAGAAATGACATGATTTAAGAATGACCATGTTATTTGTTGTCCAAATCAGGACATTTCTGAGAATGAGAAAACTTTTTTACATCAGCCTCAAATTATATAAAATTTTTTTCAAAAATTAAAAATTAAATATCTGTATAAACAAAGACTTCTTTATATTCATTATCTGAACATAAGAAGATAAAAGCAAAATAAATGCTCTTGGTACATAGTCACATCTTTAAATGAATTTCTTAGTGATAGCTGTCTCTAATTCGATGTCCTCTGAAATTTTCTGAAAAGTATATTTTAACACAATTTTATTATTTTTATATTTTAAAATGATCAATGCTTTGCTAAAATCTTCTCAAACAATATCTTATGGCTAATAAAGTTGAAATTGTTGATATATTCACTCAACTTTTGTAATTAAGAAAATGCTTTCCATGCACATGCTTAGAATTTTCAGAGTAAATTCTGCTAAATGGCAATGTTGTCATAGTGTCTTATATTGTTCCCAGTAGATTTCTCCTCAATATAGTAATAAATGCAACAGGAACCAGTAATGGCAAAGCCGTAAGTCTCATGTGGAACTCTGTCTGATAAACCAAAGTTACAGTTTGTGAAGTGGATAGCTATGATAACATTTTAGAGGGAAGGTCTCACAAACTAATGGTATTATCAGATTAAGGCAGTGGGAGATCAGAGGCCATCCAGTTAGGACCTTGCTCAGTGTTTTTAAGAAAAATATAGAGTGTTTCCAGTAAGAGATAGGACCTAAAAGATGGAGTCAGTGTCCCAAGTAGTAAAACCAAGAAAACTGAACCTTCTGATACTGTTGGGAAGCATGGTTCCACAATCCCAAATTCTGATTTTTATTTCAAGAGACACCAAAGCTGTTCTTATTATTGTTTTAATTTAAAATATCTGAAGACATCCTACCCTATAATCAACCTAAGTGTCCTACAACGGTATTGCAATACAATGGTATTCACAGTTTGTTCAAAATAAGTTGAAAAAAAATTTTTTAAAGATTTCATTTATTTATTTGACAGACAGAGATCACAAGTAGGCAGAGAGGCAGGCAGAGAGAGAGGAGGAAGCAGGCCCCCTGCTGAGCAGAGAGCCCCGTTGTGGGGCTGGATCCCAGGACCCTGGGATCATGACCTGAGCCCAAAGCAGAAGCTTTAACCCACTGAGCCATGCAGGCGCCCCAAGTTGAAAATTTTTAATTGAAATATTTAATAAATAGTGGTTTTAAAAAGCCTTCAACTTTTGAAAGTTTTTGAAAATTATAACAAACAGAGTTTACAAACAGGAAGACATTGAACTATTTCCCTACAAACGCAAAGGACAAATCAAACACATTAAATCATGGGAATTCCATTGGCATAAAAATTTAATTTTGAAATTTTATAATGCACTTCAACATATTTTAGTTTGTGAGGAAAATTTATGATGAAACTAAATTGGAAGAAAAATTCAAAAAACTCAAAATAGAGACAATGTATTTGATCAGTTTGGTCTAGTGAGAGTATTTGCTGAAGAAAGATACCTTGAAAGGGTGACAAAGAGTACTTACCTATGAATGGATTTAGGTAGAAATATTTATACATTTCAAGATGAACAAAATTAAAATTAAGAAGACTTTCATGGAGCAGAGTTTGTTCTAAACTTACCAAGTACACAATTTTGCACCTTACACTATCAGGATCTGCCTTGCACTAGCCACCATGTGACTTTAAATGTTACCCTCTAAAATCCATGTTTTCCCTTCTATAAAATAGTCATAGTAATAGTACCTACTTCGCAAGTCTTTGTGAGGCCTGAATAACATTACGGATGTAGAGGACTCATCAAGTGCCCAGAATAAAGTATGTCATCTTTATTCAAAATAAATGTTGCTATTGTTTTGTTACTATCATCATCATCACCATCAGCATCATTTCCCTCAACTCTAAAGAAGAAGAAGGAATGGGTCAAGTTGTATACTTATATTTAAACAGCATATATGTCTTAATACCACAATGAGAATAAATGTGGGTAAGAATTACTTACTGGGGGCACCTGGGTGACTCAGTGGGTTAAAGCCTCTGCCTTCAGCTCAGGTCATGATCTCAGGGTCCTGGAATCAAGCCCCGCATCCGGCTCTCTGCTCAGCAGGGAACCTGCTTCCCTTCCTCTCTTTCTGCCTGCCTTTCTGCCTACTTGTGATCTCAGTCTTTCAAATAAATAAATAAAATCTTAAAAAAAAAAAAAAGAATCACTTACTGATCAGATTGTAATTTAGAGCAATGTAAAGCACAGATAAGTTTTGATGCTCCTTTTTAGGGTGAAATCTTCATTATTTTAAACTCCTTTTGAAATGCCAGATGTATGTTTTGTAAGAGGATGGAGAGTGATTGGTCTTCTCTACATTTATGATGAGATTTAGCCTCAATAGATACATTTTCTGCCACCTAACTACTTCAGAAACAGCAGATAAAGATGAATTGCTCTATAACTCGATGCAGAAAATTTGGAAGACATCTTCCAAAATGTATTTGATTTACAATCAACAACTGAATATAGCAAAACTATCTACTCCTTTACATGTATGTGCATTTTGCTACAACTTTATCCTAAAAGGTCCATCAGGAAGATATATTGCTTAAAATCAAATATTCCAGAGTGAAATTATCAAGTTTTCCACAGTCAAATGGGCAATAATTATATCTACTTTAGGAACAAAAAAAGATCTTTGTTCTTGTGGGGTTTCATGAGTATATACTTATCTCTAAACTCAGCGAGTTGTATAAATTAGATACATATGGCTTTTTATTTGTCAAGAAAAAGTCTGGATGGTCTAGGGATTATGTGTTGTTGTTAATGCATGACAGTTAAGAAATAGCTTCTGCAGAAAGGAGTAATTTGATAAGTGAGCCATGGAATACAATTATGTTAAAGTACATTGAAGATGGAATCATATTTTTTACTCTGTTTGCGTTTAGGCATTTAATCATTTTTCTAGAAATAACTAACAACTGAAATTGGCTTTTTTGAAAAGGCAAATACAAATAATATCATTTGTTAATAAAGACTCTGCAGCTGTCCTTAATCTAAAAATAAATATATCCATATGTTCTTCCACTAAAGAAATAACTATACAAAATCATAAATATACATATTGTCATTATTGTTATTTGATTTTACCTTTAATTTTCTTTATTTGAATATGCAGTATAGATATGAATACAGTACAAATTTTGAATGGTCCAAAATTCAAAAGAAATATAGAGGAGTATATAAAAGGTTCTTCTTACCCTTCTTCCAGCTACTTACTACCCACCTCGCCCTGCCAAATCAGGAAAAACCATCATTATCAGTCTGTTTTTTTATTCTTCAAGAGGCCTTCAAAGAATGTATAATCATGTGCATATACCTTTTTTTCTTTCTTTCTTTCTCTCTCTTTTTTTCTTTTTGGCAGAAAAGAAGCAAGCTGTGCACATGATTTTATCCTTTGCTATTTTCTTTTATCTATATATAGAGAAACATAGTCCCATGTCACTACATACAGATCTCCTACATTCTTATTACAGCTACATAGTATTACATTCTTTGTATGTATCATAATTTATTTAACCCAACCTGTACTAATAATGTTAGGGTTGTTTTCAATCTCCTGCCATTTCAAACAGTACTACAATGAACAAACTTGTAAGTATATTATTTTTTTACAATATAAAATTTGAAATTTTGAGAATTTTCCCAAAAACTTTATATAAGTATTACCAATTTATATTCCCACTAGCATGCCATTATTTTTTACATGGACCAATATGATCGGTGAAGAACAATGTCATAATCATAGTACTAGCTTATTGTGAGTGGAGTTGGGAATCTTTTTATGGTTAAGATCCATCTGTATTTTCCGTTAATTGTCTTTTTATATCATTTCCCCTTTTTCTTTTGGATTGATGATCTCTTCCTTACTGATTTTTTTTAAAAGATTTTATTTCTTTATTTGAGAGAGAGAGATCAAGAGGGAGAACATGAGCAGGGGGGAGAGGGAGAAGCAGGCTCCCCGCTGAGCAGGAAGCCTGACATGGGGCTCATGCACAGGACCCTGAGGTCATGACCTGAGCCCAAAGCAGACGCCCAAACGATGGAGACACCCAGATGCCTCTCCTTCCTGAATTTTAAAATTTCTTTTTATATAAGGAAAACTAGACCACTGGATGTAATGGGTTGCAAATATTTCTTCCAGTTGATCATTTTTCTTCAACTTGAAGAAATTTTATTATTGTTGTTGTTTTATGCTCTTGAATTTATCGATCTTTTTCTTTACATATTCTAAGTTTTGTTTCATACTTAGATAAACTTCCTCTCAGAGGTTATTTAAAAATTCATAATTTCTTGCAGTGCCCACTGATTACAGCCCTGCTGTTTAGTCTTCACTGATTATGGAATACTTTCCAACTATCTTTGAGTCTGGGGTTTTACCTGTCAACTAGTTTAATTGAAGAAGAAATGTGTGTTTTCTTCATATTGTGGTCTTCTCATGATTTCTTAGAGGAGAAGGGGGAATATACTGACAGTATGTTCTGTTTTTAAACTGAAAGTCCTTTTTCTTTTAAATCTTGTTTACCCAATGTATTTCTATAAGTCAAGTCAAATTCTTTGTACAATGACATAATAAATGCATAAACACAATTATTTTGATACACAATTTGTGAATTTTTTTGTTGTTGTTTACCACTAGTTTCCTTTGACTAAAATACATGTTATTTTTCTAATGGTCTTGTTTTAAGATACTGTCCTTATAAATTAAATTGTAGAACAACAGTTTGTAAACTTAAGCACAAACTTTTGCATACAATTAATTTCAGGAGTTTTAGAGAGCTCTTCAGAAGTCCTAATGCCTATCATGACCTATTCTACCAAAAGAATCAGAGATAAGCTGAATGTGAGAGTCTCAGACTCAAAATATACAGTCATTTATGATAAAAGAGAAAAACTTTCCTTTATTGTTACCACTGAAGTGTGGAAAGTAATATGCCAAACATGATAGGACTTCCTTTAACAATCCATCATAAATATTTTTAAAATGATCGTGGAATATATGATTCAGTGTAAAATCTTACCAGTTCCAAACATGAATGTGAATGAACTTAGTATATATTCAACACCATTTTAAACAAATTACTAATTTTTCTCCAAAATCTTTGGTTAAAGTAACAAATCTACTGATAACTAAGTTCCCTTGTAGAAAAAGTCTGGTCAGACTGTTGAGAATATAAATTAGTTAATGTTGTAGAAAATAAAATTTAGATACAAAACCTAACAGGATATTGAAATGGAATTTCATCTACTTCAGTTTAAGGTCAAGACCAAACACAAAACAACCTACCCTCAATTTTGAGGTAGTTTGTGAAATCATCTACGCAAGACTTGCAAAATAGGCAATCAAAAAATATTTTTGCATTTTTTGACTTATTACCTAATTTAGGGATATATACGAAGTTAAAGAAATCTAAAGAAGAAAGTGAGAATGTCTTTAGGCCAAGCTATCCAAAAACAGTAGTACTTTACCTATACTGCCCTCAACACACACACACTGCTTGGTTAGGGAAGGAAGTATTTCTCCCTCACTCCAAGGCTACTGAATGGAACGAGCTAGCTACTGCTGAGAGAATCGAATGTTTGCCTAGGTTTGGAAAACATAAATATCTGGTATTTGTCTCCCAACTGAGAAATTCCAAAGTGAAAGTCTGAACCAAAGAAATTGCAAAGTGGAAGTTTGCAGAGTGAAGAGAGAAAACTATACATTCCGCTAGTGGTAAGTCAAAAAGAGATGATTCCTTCCTATACTTAGTTGTAGGTCTGGGGAAGAAAGAGCCACACAGGGATGAGCTATGGTACATACATGTATTTCCCAGTTCAATCCAGTAAGAGGTGCATTTTCTTTGCATGTATGAGAAATAATTACTAAATTAGTGAACTTATACTACCTGTTTATTTTATGTATTATTCTACCAAAAGTTCTATGGAAACTAGAACTTTGTCTTTCTTTTTGATCATTTTATCATATATTATCTTTTTATATCATATCATCATATATGCTTACCATGGTAATCGACATTTGACAAATATTTGTTATATGAATGAATGAATGAATGAAGTCACCTGGAGCTTAAAATGTGTAAGGGCAAGTAGACATGTAAGTAGACACCTAAAATAACCTAATAAAAGATACAATACTAACCAACTATCTCTGCTTATGGCAAGGAAAAAAGACTTCTGAGTGTAAGGGTATAGATCTTGAAGAATTCACAGGAGATTGGTAATGATCTTCTGAACTACAGAGAAACTTAGAAACTTTCTTGAGGTTAAAATCATTGATTTTGTACTTAATATTTTCTCTGCACCCCAGCACAGTAACAGGCATTCAATAAATGTATTGATTTGACTTGAGTTTCAGTTTACAATCCATTAGGTAAAAGAAATTGCCATTGCCTGAAATGTATTTCCAACTGATGATGTTAGATAGAACACATTTTTTAAGCTAAACCGATCACTGCAGGGGTCTTGTGTAGTTAATGGGGTTTATTTATATGAAATTACCTACCATGAGATCAAATCAAATAATGATCATGAGTAAGCACACAAATACATTGGCTCTCACCAGAATCTGATCATGCTGGTACCCTGATCACACTTGCAGCTTCCAGCGCATTCCTAAATTTCTGTTGTTTATAACCCACCCCATCTATCCTATTTTGTATGAATACAGCCCAAACAGACTAAAACAGTTAGATAATTTGCCTTTTACTATTGAATTGTAAATGCTCTTTATGTATTCTGGATACCGGCCCCTTATCAGACATATGATTTGCTAATATTTTCTCCCAATATGTGGGTTGTCTTTTCACCTTCTTGACTATTTCCTTTGCAACATAAAAATTTTCAATTTTGAAAATACCACTGTACCTTTTGTTTTTTGGTTACTTGTGCTCTTGATGTCGTATCTGAGAAACCATTGCCTAACCCAAGGTCACAAAGATTTATTCCTACATTTACTTCTAAGAGTTTTGTAGTTTTAGCTCTACAATCCAATTTTGAGTTAATTTTTTGTGTATAGGGTGTGAGGTACAAACCCAACGTAATCCTTTTGCATGTGACTATCCAGTGGTTCCATTTGTTGAAAAGACTATCCATCCTCTATTGAATTGTCTTGGCACATCGGTTGAAAAACAATTTACCATAAATGTAAGAACTTACTTTGTAGTCTCAATTCTATTCCATTGATCTAGAGTCGAATTTATAATAATGCTTCCGCTAGTACGTGACCTCACTATGCTTATTTTCTTACGAACCTAGTTTAAAATTAAATTCAATCCTTAAAATCAGCAGAGATTGATTCTTTCCCTGTTTTAGCCCTAGCCCCCAGAGACAGTATGGAGCCAGTTCCAAGAGGTTCATTGTTGCCTTTTCTCTTTACATGCATCTTTCCTCATTTCTCTTTGGACATCTAGCCACTGAAAGCCAAATTAAATTGCTTTATTCAGTGGTCAAACTGGTTACAGTTGCCTTCTTTCTTTTCTTGACTTCTTTCTAAACCTCTTCCTTCCCTCTCCTCCTCCGCTTCCCTTTCCTCTTTCACCTCCTTCATTTTATACCTTTGTTCATGTAACTTCTTCAAGCCCGTTAGAAGAAGGGCAACAAAAATTTTAAAAATTGGTTATTTGATTATGGTGGGCTAATTCAATTTCTAATGTATAAAAAGAATAGAATTATTTGCATATAAATAGCTTTTTTTTTTTTTTGGTAAATGTTAGCCCCTTTCCTATTCTTTCTCCACCTTATATTTAATGCATCTGAAATACCTTGTTTTGAAATTATGGAAACTGTTCCTGTATACCAATATGACCATTTCTTTTCAAAATTATATTTTTATTTTGTTTTGGTGTGGAGCAGAGGGAGAGAGAGATAAATAGCATATTTTAAAGTGTTCAATTCCAACCTAAATCTAACAAATAAGAGATAGTATTTGTGTGCCTCTGATCAGAACAAATACAGGTTAATTTGATCACTGTGACTGCATAAATGCCCAGGCTGTTGAAGTCAAATGTTTTTATTTTAGGTTTAAGATTATTGTTGTTGTCAAAAATTGCTCTTTACTTAGTCTCCTTGATGACATGTGGATTCCAAACTGTTCAGGGTGACAGACTTGATATAACATTCCCTGCAGATAGTTACCTAGTAAATATCAGCTTTTGCAAATCTGTCTGTATTCATTTCTTTTGGTATTACTAAATATATTTCAGTACTATAAAGACGGGGGGGGGGAGCAAGATAGGCTGTGAAAGATTTAAATTTTAAATTGAGTATTAATTAGAAAAGAGATGAAAAGGCTTATTATTATTGTGATTACTGTTATAATGACAATCAGTGAAGAATACTTAATGTCGTATTATCATTATTTAAAGATTTCAGATTCTAATGGATTCCAAAGCTCCTAAAAAAATTATGAGTTAATTCATTAGCCCAACAAATATTTAATGAGATCCTCCTATGCAGCTGTTATGGGGTTAGTAAATGGGAATATAAAGGTAAATGTGGTCCAGTCCCTCTTAGGAAATAGCAGATAATCTGCTAGAAAAGAAAAATTCACACTTAAAAACCATAGTAAATGTGATCTAGATTATTTTAAAACCACTATAAAAAATTAAGGCAATTGAGACACAGTAGAATTGAAATTGAAGCATATCCCATGATTGAACCATAGGAAACAATTCATGGAAGAAGGTAATATAATATGAAAATTTAGTCTAGAATTCACTTCACCTCTCTCTAAAATATCATACCTGTAAGTCCATGGAGCTCTTCTCTCTTATTCCAACATTTCTCCCTCCCTTTCTCTTTTACTCTCCCTCTTTCTTTCTTTAATTTCTTTCTTTCTTCCATCTTTTCTTCTTTCTTTCACTTTTTCCGTGTTTTATTTGCCAGGAACCAATCTGGAGTAGAGGAGAGCAACAGGGTGCAGACATTGGATCCAACTGATGGAATATTTGTAGTAATGGTGATATCTCCATGTTGATATAAATATCATGAGCTTTAAGTCACTGTAACTTCAGTATCACAGTACTACATTGAAGACTTTGAGGATTTTTAAAAGTATCAATTATACAAACCAAAAAAAATCTTATTAGTTGAACTTTTGTATCTCTCTTAAGCTTCCCATCCTAATGGAACTTTTGAAACATTAACTATTTAGTCTTTGATAATAGGTTGACAGAAACATATGAATTAAACCTCAAATTACATAGGATCTTTTTTTATTTGCAAAAAACATGGTTAATTGGGGCGCCTGGGTGGCTCAGTGGGTTAAGCCGCTGCCTTCGGCTCAGGTCATGATCTCAGGGTCCTGGGATCGAGCCCCGCATCGGGCTCTCTGCTCAGTGGGGAGCCTGCTTCCTCCTCTCTCTCTGCCTGCCTCTCTGCCTGCTTGTCATCTCTCTCTGTCAAATAAATAAATAAAATCTTTAAAAAAAAAAACATGGTTAATTGTTCAATTATAATTTTGACCTATAATATTCGACATTGAATAAACCTGAAATGGAACTAGATTAATTCATACTTCAAGGATAAAAAAAAGCAAATGCATAGTCATAAAACTTTAAAAATACTTTATTACTTCTAAACAAACAAAAAGGAAATTATATACATAATGTGGATAACTAGAAAACATACATAATACATTTAAATTTTTCTATCTAAAAAAATGTAAAATCCTGCCTCTTATCTACAAGAAACTTATTGATAATATTCACTCTAAATATATTCAATAAATATATTCAATAAATATATTCAATATATTCTTCTTTATGAAAGTGAGGTATGGAAAAGTTAAAAAACAGTAAATTATTGATGTTGTCATATGTTATTAGAGTATAGCATTTGAAATCGGCCACACTCAAGAAGAATAAGATAATGTATCATGCTTGCTAGTAAATCCTGAGGGATCCTTTTAAGCTACAAGATTATTTCCATATGCATTAATTGTAGTAACTTACTTAGTTGAACCTTTTTAAGAATAAATGTGTGGGGTGCCTGAGTGGCTCAGTGGGTTAAAGCCTCTGCCTTCGGCTCAGGTTGTAAATCCCAGGGTCCTGGGATGGAGCCCTGCATCAGGCTCTCTGCTCAGTAGGGAGCCTGCTTCTCTTCCTCTCTCTCTGCCTGCCTCTCTGCCTACTTGTGATCTCTGTCTGTCAAATAAATAAATAAAATCTTAAAAAAAAAAAAAAAAGAGTAAGTGTGTGTGTGTGCGTGCGTGTGCATGCTCATGGACTATTTAATTAATATTTAAATCAATAATTTAAAATTAGAAAAAAAATGTTAGTATCATATAGTTCAGTCTCTATACTATATTGATCTTAATTAATTTATATTACATAATACATACATTCATATAGATAGAAGAATATAAGTAAAAATGATTGTATGAAAGCTCAGTTTTTCTGATTTTTATGAATCAGCTTAGGAATCTTTACATAAACAAAAATTATTCACTACTTATTTTTAAGGTCTCAAAGTCAAATAAAGTTCACAGAAATTAATCCCACTGTAACATTAAAGAAGAATACAATCACGGGCGCCTGGGTGGCTCAGTTGGTTAAGCGACTGTCTTCGCTCAGGTCATGATCTCACAGTCCTGGGACCGAGGCCCACATCAGGCTCCTTGCTTAGCAGGGAGTCTGGTTCTCCCTCTGACCTTCCCCCTCTCATGCTCTCTCTCTCTCTCATTTTCTCTCTCTCAAATAAATAAATAAATAAAACCTTTTTTTAAAAAAAATAATACAATCACTTCTGTGATCAGTCTTTTTCATTGATTTCCTCCTTCTATCTCCCTGTTAAATATTAGCTCCCTTATATTTCCTGCTCAGCCATCTCTTCTTACTGTTTATCTCATAAATTATCTCAAACTTGTTCTTATGAATATGACAATGCTACCAAAATGTGTATCTCGAAACCTGACATATCCCTTGAGCTCTACACTCCTGTTCTAGAGCATATGCCATCCACAAAAATACCTGTTCAACAATTAAATGGATGTAACATTTACTATCATTCCTTCAGAGTCAGTCATCTTTCATACTTTGCTCTGTTCGATGGTCCAGGCAGAAACAGCAGAAATACCACAAGATCCTCCCACAGGAAGTGAGAAGATAAAAATCTTGTGCATATGAGTAAGAGTCCTTTCTGTTCCAAGTAAGGAAATTCCAGATCAATTCAGTTTAAGGGAATAAGGGAACATATTGGCTCATGTATTTCTAGAATAAACAGCTGCCAGCATGGCTCCCTACTGTTGTATAATCATAGTCTTCAAGAACACCTTTTCCCTTTTCTCTCATGATCATTTCATTTTGTTTTCAGTTTTGCTGATTAATTTCCCAATCATATTGCCCTGAAGTGAGGTTCTAGAGACAAACCTTGGTTCCGAAAGGGTAGTATGGTGAACAGATCACGGTCACTGATGAGCACAGGATTTCTTTGACAGTGCCACGTTAAGATTTTGTCCGCAGAATGGGGCAGGCACACTGATTTGGGGTGACTCTTACATACATCAGAGACAGAACCTTTGTACTAGGACCCGTAAGTCTCTTTTACATTGTTTGCTGTGTTTTCCATACTTTTTTTCACTCATTGTTTTAGTTTACATAGATTTTTAAGTAGACTATCTTTCACTTCACTAATCCTCTGCTCAGTGAAATCGGCTAGAACCCCCAATATTAAGTTCTTAGATTTAGTTATCATAGTTTTCTGTTTGAGAATTTCTGTTTCTTTTTTGCAGGTTCTAGTTCTTTGGTAAAGTCTCCATTGTGTCATCTATTTCCCCCAAAATATAAATAATGGTTATTTAAAGTCTATTTATCCCAAATATGGGTATCTTCAGTATATTAAATATGTTTCTGTTGCTTGTTTTTTCTTTTGTTTACATTACTAGGATTCCCAGTATGACATTTAAAAGGAGTAGTAAGAGAGGACATCTTTGCCTCTTTCCTAATTTTAGTAGAAAAGCTTCCAGTTTTTCACCATTAAGTATGATGTAAGTTGTAGGGTTCTGCAGATAATTTTTATTAAACTGAAGAAGTTCCCCTCTGTTTCTAGTTTGATGAGAGTTGTTATCATGAATGAGTGTTAGATTTTGTTAAATGCCTTTCTGCACCTACTGAAATGATCATGTGGTTTTTCTTCTTTGGCCTGTTGATATGATGGATTATAGTTATTGATATCCGGATGTTATAAAAGTCTTGCACATCTGGGATAAATGCCACTTGGTGCAGAATTCTTTTTGTACATTGTTTATTTCAATTTGCTAATATTTTGTTGAAAACTTTGTATCTGTATTCATAAAAAATATTAGTCTAGATTTGTTTGTTTGTTTTTTCTAGTAATGTTTTTGGCCTGATTTTCATATTTACGATAATTCTAGCCTCACAGAATGAGTTAGGAAGTATTCTCTCTGCTTTTATTCCTGGAAGAGATTGTAGAGAACTGGCACAAATTCTTTCTTAAATTCTTACTAGTTCACTAGTAAACCCATCTGGGCCTTATATTTTCTGTTTTAGAAGAATGTTAAATATTGATTTGATATTTTTAATAGACATAGAATGATTCAGTCTTATTATTTCTTCTTGAGTTTTTGGCATACTGTGTCTTTTGGAGAATCGGTCCATTTCATCTAGGTTATCAAATTTGTGAGCACCGAGTTATTCATAGTATTCCTTTTTAAGTCCTTTTAATATCCATGAGACCTGTAGTGCTACCCCTCTTTCATTTCTGATATTAGCAATTTGTGCCTCCTCACTCTCTGAAACATACTCTCCACTTTGAACACCAATCTCTGGGATGTCCTTCTATCTCAGACCAAGCGAATGCTTACTTGAGACCTCCTTATCTTGCTGTTCTTTAAAATTCGAAGTGCTTTTGGACTTCCTCTGATCACTTACCTTTGATCTGTACTCATCCTCAAAATAACATCTTTTAGTCTCAATTTTTAAGTACCATGTATTTGCAGATGACTCCAACAGGCATACCTCTAGCCCTGAACATTTTTTTAAAGATTTTATTTATTTATTTGAGAGAGAGAGAGTGTGAGCAAGAGAGAGAGAGCAGAGGAGAAGAAGGAGAGGGAGAAGGAGGCTCCCCACTGAGTAGGGAGCCCAACATGAACTCAATCCCAGGACCCTGGGATCAGGACCTGAGCTGGGAAGGCAGATGCTTAACTGGCTGAGCAATCCAGTCAGCCCTGGCTCTGAATATTTTGTTAAATTCCAGACTTTTATATCTGATGCTTGACTAGATATTTCTGCTTGCTTGTCTAATAGGTTTCTTAAATTTAACATTTTCTAAAGGGATTTCTTTAAGTAGAAGCAGCAGTCCATCCCCCACCCCCATAAAATAGTTTTCCCAGTTTTCCACCTTGTGGTATATGGCAACACTATTTCCTATTCTTTATAGTTTCTTAGGTCAAAATATTGGAATAATTCTGCACACTTCTCTTCCTCCCACCTCATATTAGCAAATTCTGTTGGCACCATATTGTAAATAAACCCTGTTCTTTCTCAACAAGCATCTCTACTACCTTTGTGCAGTCACAACCATTGATCATCAGGACTATTGCAAGAGGCCCCTAATGAGGCTCTCTGCCACTATACTTTTCCCCCTGTATTCTATTTTCAACATAGTAGCTAGAAAGATAATCTCAGACATAAACTAGATCATGATGCTGTTCTGCTCATATCATAGTAAGCCATCACTGTTTATTCAGAGAAACATCCAAGACCCACACAATAGTGTCCTCTTTGCACCACCCCCTGCCCTAGCCCCAAACTCATATTCCCTCTCACCTGGTCTCCCATCATTCACCTCTTCACTCACTCCAATCTAGCTTTATTTTTTTTCCCCCAAGGCAAAATCCAAACTTCTCACAATGGTCTGTGTACTGAGTCCATCGCCTAGTGCTCTCTTTGCTTGATGCCCTCCCTTGGTTTGTCCTGTTGGCCTTCTTGCTCTTTTTCGAAGAGTTCTTTCTGAAGAAAAGTTGCACCGTACTCATTAAATATTCCTTCCTTTTTTCTTCTCATTTCATATTCCTCTCTTTTCCCCTTCTCTCTTTATTTGTGGATGCTACTATGTCCCACATAATGTGTTTATATATAAACACAACTTAGAAATTGAAATATTTGCTTTTTTTTAAAATATTTTATTATTTATGTGACAGAGAGAGATCACAAGTAGGCAAAGAGGCAGGCAGAGAGAAAGAGAGAGAGAGAAGCAGGCTCCCCGCTGAGCAGAGAGCCCGATGTGGGACTTGATCCCAGGACCCTGAGATCATGACCTGAGCCAAAGGCAGCGGCTTAACCCACTGAGCCACCCAGGCACCCCGAAATATTTGCTTTTTTAAAAATTTCCCCAATTGTGGAATTAAAAAAATAATAATTCTTTGGTATGAGAGAGTTAACAGAAGGACCAGCTTCCTACTCTGCCTAGACTGCTCTTTGGCCCCTTCCGCTGCAAGTCTTACCTCTACTACCTTCTGGCCTCCTCTCTAAAAATGGTGCTCCATGAGCAAGGCCTTTTTCTGATCATGCTGTGCAAAGAAACAACCCCGTTTTCACTCTTTATATTTCTCTGTAGCAATTTATACCATCTTAATACGTGTTTGTTTATTTCCAGTCCCTTGTTTATCCCCTGGCATAGGTCTGAGGGGTCAGGGAAAGCTTTCCTGAGAAAGTGGTGTTTCAGCTCAGACAGGAGTAGGAATGGATAGCAAATAATGAGAAGCAGCACATGCAGGCAGAAGGGTCAGAGAACGTAAGGGCCTGGATCTAGAAAAGTCAGATTCAGGAAATATCTGTGTTGTACAAAGGAGCATGTTAGCCATCGAAGGATTTTGCATTTTATCCCAAGCACAATGAAAGATTTAGGGAGTAGGATGATATAATTAGAATTTCAGTTTGAGAAGATGCCATTACTTAGTTGGAAGAGGAGATGGATTCAAGGGAGACTCAGCCGGTGCAGGAAAGCCAGTGAGCTGTTCTCGCAATGACTCGTGTAGGTGAGTCATGTGGAAGCTCCTGAAATTTGTCTCCTAGAGTATTAACTGTGAATCTCTTGTCGTCTCTGGGTCCAAATTTCTCTTTCAACTAATTTCAAGATAGTTTTTTTCCTTGGTTTGATAGTATTCATATATAATATCTTAAAGTACAGAATTAACTCTTCCACAAATATATGATTTTTTCCTCTTTAAGTATGCGAACTCTGAAACTGATAAAACGATTGTTTTTCAGTCAACTGAGATTTTGCATATGGGGTGTAGTCAGGAAATTTGTCCCAGGATCCCCTTAAGAACATGACCTGCTATTGCAAAGAGAGACCAATACAAACAGAAAGGAAAAATATAGCATAGATTTCAAATTGCCTGCATTGTGCTGTGAATGTATTCATGTCTGCAGTCCACAAAGGGAACAATTTTCTCTTACAGGATAGTGACGTCTAGGAGATGAAGCTGTAATGGGACATTTCTGTGATGAAATAAACACTTGTAAATGTTTCCATTCATTTTTTTTCTACAAATGAAAGTGACAAAATAATACCCCATGCCCTTGATAACTCTATCTCTGGTGCTTTAACTGGCATCTCCTGTAATATGCACAGATTCTATTTGCTGCTTTCAACCTCATATGTGCCTCTTCCAGCTATCTGAATTTTTTTTTAAAAGATTTTATTTATTTATTTGACAGAGAGAGATCACAAGTAGGCAGAGAGGCAGGCAGAGAGAGAGAGGAGGAAGCAGGCTCCCTGCTGAGCAGAGAGCCCGATGCGGGACTCGATCCCAGGACCCTGAGATCATGACCTGAGCAGAAGGCAGCGGCTTAACCCACTGAGCCACCCAGGCGCCCCCAGCTATCTGAATTTTACCTTAATCTGTCATGTTTTAAAACCCTAAAATGGCCTACAGCACATCTATGAGGGACTGCTTGATAGTAATTGAACCAGTGGCTGCCTCACCTAGTAAATGACTCCATATGGTTAAAACCTTAACATGCGATCTAAAGTCAAGGTTGTTTTGATTTAGTAAGAGAGTAGTTGAATTTTTGCCTCAGCCCTTGTCTATTTTTACATGTTAAAATCATCACTACACGTAATGGCCCATTATACATAATAGTTAAAGCATGAAAAATTCTGAGAAATAAAGTATTTTGCTTTACTGCATCTGTGTGTGTATGTCTGTCTGTCTGTGAGCATTTGAAATTTCTTTACAAGGTATAGATAGCCTTTGAGTCCATGCTTAAGAATGAAACTTAAGGGGGAGGAGTCAAGATGGCGGAGAAGTAGCAGGCTGAGACTACTTCAGCTAGCCGGAGATCAGCTAGATAGCTTATCTAAAGATTGCAAACACCTGAAAATCCATTGGCAGATCGAAGAGAAGAAGAACAGCAATTCTGGAAACAGAAAAA
>NC_081557.1:153559672-153594238 GCF_022355385.1 Mustela nigripes | reverse complement strand
TGCTGTGAAGTGTGTAAACCTGGTGATTCACAGACCTGTACCCCTGGGGATAAAAATATATGTTTATAAAAAATAAAAAAATATATTAAAAAAATAAAAAAAAAATTTAAAAAAAAAGAATGAAACTTAATGCTGTGAAGTGTGTAAACCTGGCGATTCACAGTCCTGTACCACTGGGGAGAAAAATACATTATATGTTTATAAAAAAAATAATAACAATAATAAAATTTTAAAAAAAGAAAAGAATGAAACTTAAACTTCTTATGGTCATGGAAAAGTTAACAATGGACTTGAACTCAGTGTACGTATTACCAATCTGTGTGAAAAGTTAGACCGCAACATAATTGACTTAACTGCCAAAACTACATTGACCAGATGTAACCTTTTTAAAGATAAAAAATAGATAACGTATTTTCAAATTGTGTTCTGTGTTATCCCACAACAGATGAAAAGGGAACCTACTCCCTCAGCTATTGACCCAATAGTTACCCCGTTTGCTATAGTGACTTTTAGGTAAAATTTTGTTTGAAGACTGTATTCTACAGATTTAAATAATCCATTTGGTGAAGATTCAATGAGATCACTTCTATAAAGGAATGTTGCACAGCACTAAGTAAATGTTAACTCTCTCTCTCCCTTCCTCTTTCCTTCCCACTCCATATCCCTCTCTTTTCCCTTTCTCTCCTCCTTTACTCTTGGATGCTACGATGTCCTAAATAACAAATTTCATATAAACACAATGGAGAAATAGAAATAGTTGAAATTGAAAAAACTCCCTAATGAGGGCAAAAATCTTTTGATATGAGATAGTTTACAGATTATATCCCCCATGAGTAAAATACAGAAAAGATTTCTGATCACTTGATCTTTGTTATTGCTTGTTTTATAAAAATCAGTGATTACTATATCAGGCTTCGATAGAATTATGAATATGCCATCTTGATCTTGAATTTTCTTTTAATCATAAAAATATTTATTGATAAGAGATACCAGTGCTGATAAGTTACTCAAAAGAAAGGCAGGATATAAATAGTGTGTATGTGCCAGTTCTTTTGAGTTGTCAGCATTCATTCTTCTCAATGTTATTCTTGTTACCTTATGATTTGTGGTGTCCACCAAGTATTATGAAAGATGAGAGAACTCAGATCCTCTCCATTTTCTGGTGTTGATCAGAGAAAGACCCATGATCTAAGCTAAGCCCTAGAAACTCATCCTGGCACTTAGACTTCAGGTGTCTGATATAAGAACATGTCATGATTGTTGGATATCAGAGCATCTCAGGAACCATGATGTGGTGCCAGCAAGGCTGCTGATGGCGCCTAGACCTAACCCATCCTGCAGTATAACCATGACAACTTTTGCTGATTCATCTTCACCTCTCTTGGATCCTGTGAAAGAACAGGAAAGATGATGTTGTCTTGTCCCTCAGATCCCAGGTGAATCTATAGGGTCCCACGTCATTCCAATAAAACCTTCTTTGTCACACTTTTCCCCCCGTAAGGTAAACATACTTAGTTTCTGTTGTTTGACACTAAGACCCTTGACACAGAATCTGGGACTAAAGGTAGGGTTAACATTGAGAGACTCTAAAATATGATCTTAGCTAACTCAAGGAGGCTGAGTGGAAGCCAGTGAGATACCTTGATTCAGTGGTCAGTAGATTGCAGTTTTTGTCACAAATGGTAGTGAAAGTGATGATCATTTTTGTCCTTCTGTACCCTGGGAACCAGACTGGGTCCATATTGAAGTTTTAGCATTAAGGGACTCCGGAGGGGGCTGGTGGTGGGGAATAGGATGCTGGAATGTGTTAACTACTTTGCATGGTTTTCAATAAATTCCTACATAAAAGAGATAAGATAGTTTTGATAACTGGCATCTGAAAGCAGAGAGAAGAAAATAGACCTTGCTAGAGAAATGCTACCTTTGATTTCTACTCAGTTGCCTGAGAACCTGCAAAGAACCTGCAAAGCAGCTGTAAGTCACTGTTCCAGCAGAGGACAGCGGGGAGCAATCCAGGATGTGATTGTGTCTCAGGAGAGCACTATCCAGTCCTGTCCTTTGTGCAGGCCTCTGCTATTCAAATTGCCCCAAAATGACAGATAGAGAGAGAGAGAGAGAATGTGTGTGAGAGAGAGAGAGGAAGGGAGGGGGGGTACGGAGGGAGAAAAGGAAGGAAGAAGGAAGGAAATGATCAACTTGAGGATTTATTATATCACAGATCAGATTGCTGGGCCCTGACCCCCAGAGTTTCTGAGTAGGTCTGAGAAATGAGCCAAGAGGGAAAAAGGCTTATTACCAAAAAAAAACCTCTGAAGGCTAGAACTGAACTTCAGGATTACAACTTATCTCTGACTTTGACTGCTGGCCTATGAAACAAATAGCCTGGAACAATCTAAACTCCAATAGTTCTATTGCCAAATAAACTCCAAGCCTGTGATTTCCTAGGCCCTGAATATAATCTCTGAGCTCCTTAACTCACAGCAATGGGAAAGGAGCCTTTAAGCAGCATAGGGAGAGAAGTGATTTAGTGCTGTTTTGTAAGCCTTTCAGGAACTTCCTGGGTGTAATCTGAAACTGACATCGCCCACCCTCACCCCATGCATGGAGAGCAGGGAGAGACCAAAGGAAGAGGCATGCCACTCCAAGCGGCAGATTTTGTTTTTGTTTTTGTTTTTTTCTAATTTTATTTTATTTATTTATTTGACAGAGATCACAAGTAGGCAGAGAGGCAGGTAGAGAGAGAGGGGGAAGCAGGCTACCCCCCTTAGCAGACCCCCTGATGAGATCAATCTCAGGACCTGGGATCATGACCCGAGCTGAAGGCAGAGGATTAACCCACCGAGCCACCCAAGTGCCCCTCCAAGTGGCAGTTTTAATAAACAAAGAGAGCTCACATACACGGAGACTTGACTTGGCCAAGAGCAAGACAAGTGGATCCCTGCAGCCACCCATCAGATCTTAATAGTATATATAGAGGCCTTAACTGGTTTCAGTCACATATACCATGCGGATGTTCTCAACGACCCCATCTCTATCATCAGATCAAGGTTATGTCCTTGGAGCAGCCTCTGGGAGTGAAAAAGCAATTAGAACTCACAGGGAAGGGTGTAAGAAACCTCTGATCATGTTTCTTGCTTACCACAACAAAGGAAACCATTTCCTTGATGGAGTATTAATAGCATTGCAGAATAACAAGGTCAAAGGCAGGGTATTTATTAAGATTTGGTTTCTGTTAACTGTACCTGGAAATAGTTCCATGGGAGCAGTATATGGGGATTGAGCCAAGTTTGTTATTAATAGTTTAGGATCAGCAGACCTAGCAAGGGGAAAGTTTTGGAGCAAACCTTGAAGAGTAAACAGTCTTACCACAGCCTAGTGATCTGTTGAGATAGTCTGGGGAGAGCAAGTTGAGAAATGGTTTTTTGCTACTTCATCTTCTAATCAAGACTCTCCTAGAATAATGCAGATAGTCAGTCAAATATAAATCATATTAACAAAGATAATAAGCTGTGTGATCTATAGGGTTTCGATCCCTACAAAACTAGAATTTTGAACAGTATCTAGATCAGTCTGGGTTACGTTTTTTGAGGTGAGGTGTATGCATTCCATGTCCACTTGAGCAAGTTTAAAGCCACATGATGAGAATAGGTAGCCTATGGAGTAGACTAAGGTGGACATTTGGGTCTATCTCCAGAATCTATTCCCTTTTTACCAAATAGGGCCTGATTTCCAACTCAGATCCACGTAGTTATAGGGAAGCTAACTCCTCTCCTAGAGTCTAGTAGAGGAAATGACAATGACTAAGTGATTAACATATTTTGTTTCCCTAATAGTCACAGACAGGTCCTCATGCAGATTGGTTTAAATACATGACCTAAACCTCTCTCATCAGAATGGATCTTGGAACACTTGTGAAGAATGCTCCAACAGAGGCATGCTCTCTCGGGGTCTGGATGGTGTGGTGATGGGACAAGAGCTACGACCACATCTTCAGCCATGTTGCTGGCATGAGCGAAGCCAGCGTAAGGACGATGGCAACAGCTCAGAGAAAAGGACAATGCAGAGGGAAACCCTGAGTAATATAAAGCAAGCTTTTGACTCTTAGATTTCCCCCAAATCCTCAGTGTGTTAGATCCTCTTCCTGGCATCACAAAAACAAAGCAACAACATCCAAATCAGATATTTTTTGCTTTGCTTTCCTCTTCCTTGCCTTCCTTTGGTTCCCTGCCCCAGCATGAGAAGGACTTTGTACTTCTTCCTGTCTGATGGGAACTGCCCTGACATCAGAACTTCCTTGCAATCTACTGAATCTCTTATTGTAAAACCTTATGATACGAGTCATATGAAGGTGTCTTGATATGTAAAAGGAAAGTATTAGAATAAAAAAAAAACTTCTTTCTCTACAAAATCTTGTATTCAAGGCATTTTCCCAGGTACTCAAAAATATCTAATTTGACATTCAAAACTAAGTAATGGTTTCTTTATGTTAGGTGCTGTCGATTCTCACCCCAAAGCAACTGAAGCCTAAGCAATGGAAGGATACTTAGGACAATATAATTTATGGGGAATAATACTAACTCTCTTCATGTTGAAACTATCTCTGCTATGGACATAAAGCAAAGTCACACCACATGATCAGGAAATTTCAATCTGCCCCTTCCCGGTTGTGACAACCAAAAATGCCTCCAGACTTGTCAAAACCACCCCAGTAGAGACCAGAACCACTGTTCTCAGGTCTCAGGTTAAACGTCACATCCTCAGGAGATCTCCTCTCAGCACCCCTAACCCTCATTCACATATTTGTGTTATTCTGTTGTAGCACTCATCCCAATTTGTAATAAAACTTATTGGAATTAATTATATGTTTACTCTCAGTCACTTACACTACATTCCCTGACAGCAGAAACTAGGTTATCTTTTTTTTTAATTACTATTTACCAAATAAACCCTCTCTTTAACAATAATTATGTGTTAATATTTATTAGCAAACATAAGCTTGCTAAATGAATTAATTAGGAGTTGGCTAAATAAAAAAATGCAGAGGCATTACATGTCTGGTAGTTTCAAACCTGAACTCACTCCCTTCTCTATTTGGGGAACAATATATAATAATTAAGAGACAAAGAGAGAGGAAAGGAAAGGAAGGAGAAGGGGAGAAATAGAAGGAGGGACAAAAACAAGAGCATTAGCGAAGGTCCAGTAGAACTCAGTGCTGCCAGAATAAATAACGTTATTGAGAAGATAGACTACTGTGGTCTATAGGCATAGTGGTCCTATACTTCACTTCTTCAAAATAAGTATGGTTACATATTGAAACAGATATTGTTTCAAGAGTCTGTCTTTCCCAAGTTTGGAAACCTGGGGAACCATATGTAAAATGTAAAACTTTCTCCAGGTACCCTTGCCTTCTTGTTCCTGATATTCAAAGCTATTCTCTGTGAAGTTTTGACCCCATCCATAACTACCCTTAGCATTTCCTACTTTTCTCTCACTTTCCTCTGACATTATCACACTGTTCCAGACAATATGTGTTTTTTTCTAGCGTTGCATGTAGATCAGCTCTGAACAGTTCTCAGAATATCAAGAGATGCTACAGAACTTGGCCCACAAAGACACGATAGCTTCTGTCAGCCATGCTACAGTTTCTAGTCAATAAGGGAAACTGAACCTTTCAAAATAACATTTAGAAAAATGACAAATGTGGCAGCAGCACAATTCCTGATTTCAAACTATATTACAAAGCTATAATAATTAAAACAATACAGTACTGGCATAAAACAGGCACATAGTCCAATAGAACAGAATTAAGAACCCAGAAAGAAATCCATATATATACAGTCACCTAATCTTTCACAAGGGCACCAAAACACAAAATAGGGAAAGGACAGTCTCTTTAGTAAATAGTTTTGGAAAAACTAGATATCCACATGCAAATGAATGAAATTGGACCCTCATACTGTACACAAAAATTAACTCAAAATGAAGTATAGACTTAAATGCAGTATCTACACCATTAAATTCCTAGAAGAAAACATAGGGTAAACCTCCTTGACTTTGGTTTTGGCAGTGGATTTTTTTGTATAGATACCAAAAATATGGGCAACAAAAGCAAAAATAAGCAAGTGGGACTACATCATACTTAAAAAGCTTCTGCGCAGCAAAAGAACAGAAAGACAACCTACAGAATGGAAGGAAATATTTGCAAATCATATGTCTGATTAGGGGTTAACATCCAAAATATTTAAGGAACTCACGCAACTCAAGAACAGAAAACAAATAACCTGATTTTAAACATGGGCAAAGGACCCGAACAGATATTCATTCAAAAAAGATACACAAATGGTTAATTGGCATACGAAGAGGTACTCAGCATCACTGAACAACAGAGAGATACAAATCGTGGGTAAACACACGAAGGAAATGAAATCAGTATCTTAAGGAGACGCTGATATCTACAATCCCATGTTCATAGATGCAGTCACAAAGCAACAACATGGGTGAACCTGGAGGACATTAGGCTAAGTGAAATAAAGATAAAGACTGTATGATCTCACTTATGTGCGAAATCTAAAGAAGTTGAATTCTTAGAGAGAATGGTGGTTATGGGGAGTGAGGAATGGGAAAGATGCTGGTTAAATGGTACAAATGTTCAGTTATGAGTAAGTTCTAGGGTCTAATATATAGCATGGGGATGATAGCTAATGAAACTGTATTGTAGGCTTGAAATTTATTACAAGGATAGATCTTAAATGGCAGCTACATGAGGTGATGGATGAGTTAATTAACCTGATTGTGGTAATCATTTCACGATGTATACATAGATCATCATGTTGCACTTTAAATATATACAGATTTTATTTTGGCAACTATACCTCAATAATGGTGGGGGGACAAAAGAAAAAATTCAAATGTAATATATGCAGAAAGCAGAGAACTGTGGGTGCACATGCAATACAAGAAAAGCAGAATAAAACTATCTATTTAAAAAGTCCAGAGATTAACATCCCCTCCTTTGTGTACATGACCATACTTTTAAGAGATGTTTTATTGTAAGTACCTAAATATTACTTGAAAAAAAATTTTTACTTGCTTCCACTTTACTGCTTATATTCCTATCAAATTAAAATCTTTGTTGTTATTTAAATATAGAGTGATGCCTGATAACTAAATCCCAGACAGATCAGAGCCAATAAGGAAGGTCAATACTGAATATGGTATCTTGAAAAAGTCTAGAGAGAAATTAAGACATTTTTAGAATGTTATTCTCAAATACTGTAGTATTGAATTGAACATCAAAAAAGAGTCAGAATCAAACAAGAAATCCCAAAGAACTTAGCTTCTTTCAATTCTGTTAACTTAGCTAAGCTTTTAAATTTAATGATGGATTTCCACATCTATACTCTCACATCCTGTAGTCTCTTACTTTCTCACACTCCTCCTTACCAGCTGTGTAATTCACACAAACTAACTCTTTTAAAATGGATTATTTTCTTGCATCTACATTGTTGATAAAATCCATTGTAATGGAAAAGCTGGATCACCCAAGATACTTTTCCTGATTTACACATTGGAGATTTTTTGAGTTTTATTAGTTGAAGCTGGTGCCAAACATTTTATTTGATTGTTATTAACTTGAGGATAACTCAACTTCATCTCCATTAGAAAACACTGAGGTTCATAAAAGAATCATAGTTCCTATCAATGAATAATTCTTCCTTGAGATTACTCATTAGGACATTATTTTAGTATTTAAGGATTGAAGTAGTTTGTTACCCTTCCTTTTACAGTTTCATATTTTTATTTATTTTTTAAAACTCCTGTTGCTGTTGTTTTGAAATATACCCTTTTCATCATACTTGAGATTTTTGCAATCAAGGGCTCATTTGGTTATAATTGTCTCTTCCATCATGTCTGTATTTGAAAATGAATACGTACTTTTATCTAGCTTGTCCATGAAATTTCACACATAAGGAATTATTTCCCTCCTATTTTGTTGTTGTTGTTGTTGTTGTTAGGTTTTAATTATAATTAAAAGATTACTGGCTTCATTTTCCATAGGCCATGAAGTCTAATTAGTTCATTATGAATGTAAACTCATAATGTAAATACCATTAAACTCTATTGATAAGAAACCGAACACATCAAAGATTGGGTACAACAGGACCTTTGTAGAGCAATGGTTTTATCTGTTTATTTTTTTGCAAACATATTTACCTTAGCCATCTTAATTTAAATTTTGTTCTCAGCCATTCGATGGTTGAATTTTCCTTTCCGCCACTAGAGGTCTACCATACCTACAACATGCTGGTCTTTGTCAGTTCTACTGTGTTTTGGGACCTGCCTGAATGTATTTATCATTTATCCATCTTTTTGTTCATTGGTTCATTAAATTTCTTGGCATGTGTTTATCACTGCTCTGTGCAGTCATGGTACTACTTTCAAAAGAGGAGGGAGTTGTGAGTTTCTTTTATCTGCCTCTTTCCCTATCTTCCCTTGTATATAGAAGGCTCTCGACCTCCTGCCTGCCTATGCCCCTGTTCTATCAGACAGTTTCTATTCACTCTGCCTTTAACCTTTGCTTCTCTCCCTTGTCTCACCCACTAGTATTTCTACTTGGGAATGAGCATCCCATTTTGAAATACTTCTTCACTCTGGTCTCCCTCTGGCTACTCCTTTAGTTCTCACCAGCCATTCATGGAGGAGTTCTTCTGGGACATCTGCCCTCCTACTGTCACCTCCCATTCACCTCTTGCAGCAACTGGGCCCCATCAAAGCTGCCCTAACAAACCAATGATATCCCCGATACTTCCTTTTTCTCCCCACAGAGAATCATTTACAGATTCCTGAGGTCCTACCACTATGTCAATTCCTGAATCTGGCTGTTTCTTGCTTGCTTCACCCTGTCAACCCCTAATCATTTCTCATCTAAACTATACCCACAATCTTAAAGTGGCCCCAAGGCATTAGTCTGGTTCCCTTCCAAATTCTCTACCTTTCTGCCAGAGTGATCCTACTAAAGCACATCAAACAGTGACACCACCTTCCCGAGACCCTTCCGTGTCACAGAACCTTCAGGAGAAGCCCAGATCCCGGGGAGTACAAGCCGCCACCTGTTGCACTCTCTGCTTTCCTCTTGTCTACCCCCTTCCTCACTTCTTTCCCCCAGACCTTCAACACACAAACTTCCAGCTTGTCCTGTCCTTTGATTACCCTTGATTTTTGCACCCATCTTTTCTTCCCTGTTGAATTTTATCATTTAGATACTTTTTTCAAGAGCCTGAGGTAATAAACATTAGTCTTTGCATATCCTGAAGTGGTTTTAATTCATCCTCGCTTTGAGTGATAACTTGTCTGAGAACACAGTTCTAGCCTGCTGGTTATTTTTCCATACTCCTTTGAAGATAAGATTCTAATGTTTTCCAGCAAATACTGTCGCTAATGAGAACGCTGTTGCTATGCAGTTGTTGTTCCTTGGTAAACAACCTGTTTTTCTTTGCTACTTGTTTTTTTTCATTTTCCCTTTCTCCTTGTTGCTTGACAGTTTCGCTCTCAGGTACACGTGTGATTTACTGATGAGAACACAGTATGGTTTTCACAGCTGAGGGCTTCAGTTACTTTATTCTGGAAACATCTGAGCTTTTCTCTTTCCCCCATTCTTTCTATTCCCTCTTCCTTTCCCTGTCCCTAAACATATGAAGAAGTTGATCCTTTATCCTTCCTGTATCTTACTTTCTTATGCTGCATTCACTCTGCTGTATTCCGAGCGAGCATCTCAAGTCTATCTTCCAACTCCCTTTTTTCCTCTGCTATTTCTGTGCTCGTGCTTAAACTCATCTCTCCAAGAAGTCTTCTTGAAACCTAAAGTGAATTGAGTTTTCTTTCTTTGAGTACCCTGGCTGCACGTACAGGTCAAGAGATAGTACACTTTATTCTGTATTTTAATTATCTGCAATTTCTAGCTCTCCCATGTCAATCTCTATATTTTTTGCAGGCAGGTCTGTGTCTTATCTTTGTACGCCCTGAACTCGATTTTGTGCCTGAAGTGTGAGGGGCATTTTTAAAACATTGATCGAACATTTCCTGCCTTTAGCCCCAAAGTGCATACATGTCTGGAGCTCCTGATATTCTATTTTGACTCTCCATCTACTTAAACTTAGCCCCCAGTGGATTCTGTAAGGGCAAGGGCTAGATTTACTTTGTGCACTATTATATCCCCAGCACATAACAAACACCCAAATATCTCTGTGCTTTCTTCATGATGTGCCCTTCATTATGTTAAAGAAAACCCAGAGGAGTGGTCTGAGATGTGAAAACATTTGCAACACAACTAGAGTTGAGAGGCCATTGAAGGATCTCTCTCTCTCTCTCTCTTTCTTTCTTTCTTTTTTTTTTTTTTTAAGATTTTATTTATTTATTTGACAGAGACAAAGCAAGAGAGGGAACACAAGTAGGAGGAGTGGAAGAGGGAGGGAGAAGCGGGCTTCCTGCCGAGCAGGGAGCCCAATGCAGGGCTTGATCCCAGGACCCTAGGATCATACCCTTAGTCAAAGGCAGACACTTAACCTCTGAGCCACCCAGGCACCCCAAGGATCTCTATTTTAAAAGCCACCCTTGGGGTGCTTGGGTGGCTCAGTCACTTAAATGTCTGCTGAAGCTCAAGTCATGAACCCAGGGTCCTGGGTTCCGTATTGGGCTTCCTGCTCAGCAGATAGTCTGCTTCTCCCTCTCCCTCTGCCTCTCCATCCAGCTTGCTCACCCTCTCTCTTTCTAGCTCATTCTCTCTCTCCCAAATAAGTAAGTAAAATCTTATCTAAAAAATAAAAAATAAAAGCATAGCCTTCTCCTTACTTTTCCCTGACATTTGATGGGTTATGTCCCAGTTTTATATTTTGAACAATTCTTCCTATTCCAAGCATATTGACTGAATTTTCATCTCTGTGAATTTGCCAAAAGTAAAGTTAGCAATTCCAAATATCTGAGACATTACTTTTAACCAAAAAAAAAAAAAATTTTTTTCCAGCAGAGGAATAATATAAATATCATCAGGAGTAATGCTTCTTTCCCACTCCCAGTGTTTTCTTCTCTATGTATTATAGTAACTCCACTAGCCTCTCTCCATCATTTCACTACACCTCAGCTACCCTGCGCCTCCCACGCACCACCGAGAAGCCAAATAGGTCATTTGTGAATTTGGTAGAGGAAACTGCATGGATAGCTAGCTCCTCCCTCTTTTCTTATTCTAGGTTGTGGGAATTCTCTGCTTCTATGGGAATTCATTCTGCTCCCCTTGGGAGAGACTGGCTACGATCCAGCACTATTTTGTGGAAACATGTAGCTAATTTGGAGGTTCAGTACCAGACAAGTGACTTGCCCTCAGACATAACCATGTTCTTTCAGTAGTCCTTTTCATAATATGGTGATATTTTGTCCTCTTTCTGCTGAAACTTAGCTTTATTTATCAGTTGGTTTAGACCTAGACCAGGCGAGGAAACTATTTTTGGTGTCCCCTCAAACATACCAGCACATTTCAACAGAAGGTAGTAGACCACATTATTGTAACCCAAAGCACTCTTTTCTGTCCCTGCCACAAAATAGCAATGCATTCATTCATTCCCTCATTCATTTAATTACTCGACAAATATCTATTGCACATTTACAATGTCCTAGACCCTGACAGCACATCAGCAAACATAACAGTCAAAACTACTATTGTCCTGAAGTTTACATTCTACTGGAAGAGACTGGGAGGGATAAAAAGAACAATAAGTAAATGCTACTTGGGTAGCATCAGTTCTTGGGATAAGGGTCAAAGAGGTGATGCAGAGAGGGCAGCAGTCATGCAGAGCAGCGGAGGCTGGAGTAAGCATTTGAGCTTTCCTTCAGAGAAATGTGGGCTGCCATTGAAGGATTTCCACTGAGGAACAACCTTATCTGACTTGTATTTCAAGAGATTGCTCTTCGGGCTGTGTTGGTGATGAAACAGGTGTGTGTGTGTTGCAGGAAGAGCAATATGGAAGCAAGGAAACTAGTCAGGATGTTGTGGCAACAATCCGAGTGAGAGGCGATGCATCCTGGAATGGGGGGGGCAGGGGGGGCAGAAATGGTAATAAATTGTCAGATTCTGGATATATTTTTCAGGTCGAGCCAAGTGAAATTTGTGATGCATTGGCAATTGGATATAACAACCTGTGCTATTAACTACCTGAGAGGGTAACTGCGTTTTAGGAAATATTGGATGAGCCTTGTAAAGTCCATCAATGACCTCTGGCTCTAAGGGGACCATATTTCAATAATTTAAAATGGAGCTTTGGCAGTTCAAGTCACTCCCAATGTTACCAGGAAGTAAAGTCTGGTCCAGAAGGACTCATTTTGACCTATCAGTTGGTAGAGAAATGAAATTAAAATCCTTGCTGCCCAGTAATAATAAATGCTTTTAAGGTGATGTCATGTGTATATATATGAAATGTATAGTTTTAATAAGAAAATGTATTGATGGGTCAATATCCAGCCTCATATCCAGACTAACTGCTAAAAGAAGAGCTCCTGTGTACCATACTTCGAGTCCACGAAAAGGAGACAACGCCTCTGATATTTTGTGAAATTCTGTTTAATTTTAATCTTTAATGCTGTTCAAAGTACCAGGAAACTGCGTCATTCCCCTCCTTTTTATAGTCTTTGACATAAAAAGAGAAACAAGGATCCAGCCACTAAATAAGCCTGTATTAAAAGATTGTTTTACAAGCCATTTAGGTCAAACATGACTTGGTGAACTCAACCCGCAAATGTAATTCCAACGAGACTATGACTTAAAACTTCCACAGACCTTTCTTCAAACTTCCACAGACCTTTCTTCAAAGACTTGCTCATACTCTGCTATCTAAGGTAAAGTTGTAAAACTGTCCATTTACAAAGGTAAGTAATAAAATATCTGACCAGTCATCTATATTTTTCTGAACTATTACTCAGACGTAACAAGGTAACAAAGCACAAGGCAGCCTTGTCCTCACAGCAGGATCATGGACTTTTGTTGGGAACAAAAGGAAAATGCTAATTTTACCTGTTTGCGTAAACTTATCAAAGTTAGAACATGAAGAAAAATAAGCTACAGTTACAAATGTGTACAAATCATGTGATCTCTCCTCCCATGGACACTGCCTTCTACGCTAGTTCAGCACATTTCCTTTTACCTGCTACCATTCTGTGTGGGTTTTTTTGTTTTTGGTTTTTTTTTAAGATTTTATTTATTTATTTGAGGGAGAATGAGTGAGAGAGAGCATGAGAGAGGAGAAAGTCAGAGGGAGAAGCCGACTCCTCAAGGAGCTGGGAGCCCGAGGCGGGACTCGATCCTGGAAGTCCAGGATCATGACCTGAGCCGAAGGCAGCCACTCAACCAACTGAGCCACCCAGGTGCCCTACCATTCTGTGTTTGAAGAAACATCCAAGCATCAAGGCATAAATAACTTCTACTCTTACCTCCAGAGGCAAAGGTAACAAAGTGGATATCAGCATCTTCCTAGCCAAACAAGAAGAATGTCAAGGACCCACTTTTTACAACAAAGTAATCTGGGGATTTTTTCATTCAGAGATTCTGTTTTTTCCACTGCCACCTGTAACTAAACAGGGAAATGAGGTTTTAAAAAAAATCAATGTTAAAAGTAAACAAATCATTTGGGCTCCACTTGGTTCCACAGTGTTTTATGTTTACTTTGCAGATGTAACCTTTCCAGGCATTGGCCAATTTCAGTGTGATAAATAAAATTATCTTTAAAATTGGAATACAACGTCACCACAAACATGGTATGATGGAAACAAAGATACAGTCAGTGTCCATTTGTCCAGAATGACAGGAAAATGGATAATCAAATAGTTTCATTAGGTAAGAATTATTGGACATAAATTACCAATTTTCCAAGAAATAGAGTAAAAATAGAATATATTTAAGCTATAATGGTACAAGTTAATCCATTTTGTTCACAATATAATAACTATGCCATATTAACAATTACAAATACCAGTTTAAGTTGTTAGATACTGGGCTGAATCACTGTTAGCTTTCTATTTGACCTGAAAGTCATTAATTTCAATGAATCCTTGCCATATGATATCATTATTATTTGTCTTTCTCATGAGAGATATACAAATGTACATTTTTATAACTCCTATGATTTGAACTTTTAAAATATTTTATTTCAGAAAAAAAGGGGAGAAGGACAACCTTTTTAATGATAAGCCTTATATAGCAATAATAAAGAAAAGGCAATTTTTTTCATATCACTTTTAATTACTAACCATATAATATAAATAAAAATCCTGGTTTAAAATACTTAAAAATTCTGGGGCACCTGGGTGGCTCAGTGGGTTAAGCCTCTGCCTTCGGCTCAGGTCGCCATCCCAGGGACCTTGGATGGAGCCCCACATTAAGCCCCACATCGGGCTCTCTGCTCGGCGGGGAGCCTGCTTCCTCCTCTCTGCCTGCTTCTCTGCCTACTTGTGATCTCTGCCTGTCAAATAAATAAATAAAATCTTTTATTAAAAAAAACTTAAAAATTCTGATTGAAGTTGCAAAAATTCATTTAAGCTGTATATCCTTGGCCTACACTTGTCTTTAACCAGAATATGCCTTCTAATCAGAAAGATTGAATTTGGAGCATCATAAATCTGAATATCAAATATCCTAGAAACATTTTATCCTGCTTTTGGATACTGATCAGGAAGTAGCATATGCTTTTCAAATCCAAAGATCAATCTTTCCTTTCTTTTGTGAATATTAAAGTTTCAAACTGTATTCAACATGGAATGGTGTTTTGGTATGAACCAAAAGCTCTCTGCTCATCTGGGATTCGACCAGCTTCCTAAGCAATGAGGACATCCTCAGGTTTTTCTCATCCTTGAAGGGTCTATAGCCTTCCAGGAATGCAGGCATTTGGGGGGCAAACAGAACCCAACTAATTCTAGTAAGAAGAAAAGGCTAAGGGGATTCTGGTGCCTGAAACATCCTTCCCCACTAAGCATCACAGGCATGAACATGGGGAAGATTCACTGTGAATCTGTGGTGGACAGTCTCTCCTCAGATCCTTCTGACCCTGTCTGCCAGCATTCACCGTCTTCTGACTGCTCTGCGGCTAACAGCTGAACCTATATCTTTCAGAGGCTCATCTTCGTCCTATACCGAGTTACACCACCTACAAGTGTCCGGTAGTTTACGTCCCTATCACAGCCCACCAGGTCTGCCTGTAGCCAGTGACTGATTCCTAGGAGGATACGAAATCCCAGCTCCTTTGCCTCTAGCTAAGAGCAATCTCCAAAATGTAATTTATACTCCAGAGCTCCTCATGGGATCAGTCTGCTTCTGGAGCTACACCTGAAGTCACACTATTGCTTGGCTTCTTTCCCTCTTCCCCCTCACTTGCTTCTCAGGGGAGCGCTCCTTTATGAATCACTTGCACCTGATTCTTTAACTAATGCTCTACCTCAGAAACAACTTGATCTACAACAGATGCAAAGCTCGGTCGGTATCCAAGCATCACAGCCACAGTATCTCCGTTAAGGCAAATAGGTATCCAAGATAGAAAGCAGATGCAGGAACAGGGAATTTGGACCAGGTGCCATTCTGAATGCAGCCTTGGGGGATTCTAATGGCCACTATCAAAAAGGATTGATATTCAAGGGCAGAACTCAATTCTCCTGGGGGAGGATGGGACTTTGGTGAGGTACAAGAATAGAGATAGGAGAAAAGGAGCCAATACAGAGGTCTAGTTAGAAAAAGCGTGGCAAGCTTTTAAGTTCTTTCATGCGTATTGTTGTCCTGTCATCTGGAATACCTGCTCCCAATCTCCCCATATCACCGTCTGTTGAATATGAAAACACAGTTCCAATGTCTCCTCCTTTATTAAGCTTTTCCAGTGCTCTGGAAACACAGTCAGAATCCCTCTTTCCTCTCTGCCACCTCTATAATGGATACATAACTCTATGGTTGCAATTATCATCCAATATTTTTAATGTTTCATCTTTTCTCTATATATATATTGTGAGAAAGAAAGGTATGTCTCCTTTATCATTTTATATCTAAAATCTGTCATGATGTCAAAAGCACCTATCATGAATTGACAGGAACAGATCCTAGAACAGGACAGAATCCCAGTTATAAGACAAGGGTAAAGACCAAATGCAGATTGGAGCTGCTCAAATAGATCCCATCAAAGTGAAGCTGGCAAATAAGATCAAGACTAGTAGCTGAGGTCTAAGAGGCACACCAGTGGGATAGAAGAAGGTGGTAACCCTCATAGGGCAAAGAATTAGACTGGGTTGGAAAAGCATTTATTTCTAGGTTCTTACTTTTTATAGCCCCAAACTGAGGAACTACATACATATTTGGTTTTGTTCTTCTACATAAGAAAGATCAAATTTCTGTAATATATAAATAATTATTTATACTATATTAAATTACACACTATAATATATAATTATAACTATATTATATATATAACTATAGTGTGTATACATATATATGTATATATACACAAATATGCTATAAAGTATTAGGATACAATCAAATAAACAGTTATCTTTTTTTGTTCCTTCTTCCCTTTGCTTCTGCAATTTGGTGTTATTATGTTTCTTTGATGTTAAAGAAATAAAGTTTAAATCCTATTTGTTACCTGGTTCCACTAAAGAATTTATTAAAGAAATAAAGTCTAATTACTAATTTAAATAATGATTATAAATTATTTGGGACACTCCATTTGGGACATCTTTTTTCTCTATAACTTCAGGAAATAGATTGTTGTTTTTATTAAGAATCCTATCTGTGGGGGCACCTGGGTGGCTCAGTAGATTAAAGCCTCTGCCTTCTGCTCAGGTCATGATCCCAGGGTCGTGGGATCAAGCCCCACATCAGGCTCTCTGCTCAGTGGGGAGCCTGCTTCCCTATCTCTCTGCCTGCCTCTTTGTCTACTTATCTCTCTCTCACTGTGTCAAATAAATAAGTAAATCCTAAAAAAAAAAAAAAAAAAAAATCCTATCTGTGTTTCAGTAACTTGATTCACAAGACTATAACCAGTTTACCAACATATTAAAAAAGCAAACCCCATTGAATTGCACTTTGTCTATATACTGGTTCAACAAGTGTGGAAATAAAAATGATTCTACTTGAGTCAAGAGTTATGTTTTGAAAACTCACTGCATTTAGAATGGATGGTATGGTAAAAGACCACAACCATCAATTTTATGGTGTAATTGTCAATCCAAAAGATAGACTGTGAGAGACACTCAATTTTCTTCTCACTGTCATGATTTCCCTACTTAGCATTGTAACTTCTCAATGTTAAAAGATATAGTGCCACAAGAAACATACACTACATTGGACTGTCATCCCTATGACTCCAGAATGATTCCTTTTGGAGTACTTGAAGTTAGAAGTGCATTCTGGGAGAACTGTATCCAATCTGTGCTTTCACCATTTGTCCCCCTATTTCTCCCAGCCAAAAGAGGGTCCTGTTGTCTTTCATTCTGAATAGGTTCCACCTTTTCTTTCATACTTAGGAAGTGCTCGTGAATTGGAATCTTCTAATGGTGCAACCTTGAGCTCACCCCAACACTCAAACCATGTCCAAATTTGTTAATCCTTGTCTTCTCAGTGTTGGTATTTGGTCTTCTCCTCCACTATAATGGATGTACAAGTTCAGTGTTTCGGTTTTTTTTCTTTGGAGTTATTTCCATAGTTTTCTTACCAGATTTCTCATTGACATGAGACCAGAGTCTCATTACTCTTGACACAGTCACCAATCTTCACTTCCTAAAATACAAGTTATATCATGTATATCCACTGAAAATTTTTCAGTGCTTCCCCATTGTTTTTATGTCAGAATATTAGTAGTTGAAACTATAGCTCTCTGTGAGTGCTGCTCCCACAGGAGACCACTTGTCCAGGCAGTCTCTACGACAGCAAACATTTCTAACCCTCCTGGCTTTATTTACCCCCACAACTCTCTCTACCAATCAGATTCCTACTCCTCCCTCAGTGCTACTTTCAAATGCCATCTTCCAAATTAAATATTTTCCTTTGAGCTTTCTAGTCAGAATTCATTACACATTTCGTGGGCATCCTAAATCACAATCATCCTAAAGTGTAATGTCTTAATCAATCCTGTCTTTTTTATCCAATACTTTAAACAATCTAGCCTATAAAATATTTCAGTTAATGTTTCTTTGAGTTAAAGAGTTTTCTGAGTCCTGTTCTTGGAAAATTATAAGATCCAACTCAGAGTTTCCCATCTGATCTTCTTAAATATAAACTTCAGACTAGTATTAGAAAGATTTATTTAGACTTACATGACTTTATCATTCCAGTCATTCAAATGTTCCCACAACCCTCTCTTATTTATTCAAGTCATACAATAAATGTTCTTGGAGGACCCAGTATATGAGAGGCACTGGAATAAAAGAGTAAACCAAGTGGACATCATCTCCATCTTCATGGAGATTACAATCTAGTGCAAGGTCCAGTTAAAACACACACACACTATACACACAAAGTACAAATTAGCCTATTTAGAAGCAAGCACAAGAGGTATAAGAGAGAATTAAAAAAAACTGAACTTGTCATATTTATTTTTTAATCCTCAGTGTCTGCAAAATTACCAGAGTTACTGTCAAAGCTTATTACAAGCATATTGAATGAAACAGAATTCTTCCTGCTTTACTGTTCTACAGCAACAAACAAATGTGGGTAAAACTGTCAGGAGGCCTATTTATCTTACTCAAGTTATCCTTTTAATTCATCACAGGTAAAAAAAATTTTAACACTGCTCTTATGGGTACAAAGAAATAGATTTTCTATGCAAAAAGTTCTTATACTTTCATGTCAATATCAAAATTTAAAATATGTGGAAAGTGGGAAAAAATAAAATGGAGATAAATGACAAGAGAAGATAGAGAATAATAAAAATTAGTGGGGAAAAACATAAGCAAAACTGTAAAGAAAAGAAGAAAATTAAAGTAGATATATAAGAAAGTTTCTTCTACTTATCTCCACACTTACTAAAGTCTTTACCCAGTAGCTGGAATGCTTTCATATTCCCCTACCAACACTGAAGGCCTAAACTGAATTTCATGTTAGGAAATTATTAAAACAAACATGATTTTTTTTTATGGTTTGGATTTTTTTATTCTTGTTTTTTGTTTGTTGGGATTTTGTTGTTTTGATTTTGGTTTGTTTTTTGGTATTTTTGTTTTTGTTTTGTTTTGGTCTTTTTTGGTTATAGATACCATAACCATGTCTTAGATTTCTTTTTCCTAAAAGATCAGATAAATATTTGGTAAGTGTTTTACCAAAATTTTTTTCAGGACTCATGTAGTCACTAACGAAAACACTCAAGTTCACTGTGTAGTATGAAAAAAGTCATAGACTACATGCATAAACAAATGTCTGTGTTCCAATAAAACTTTGTTTGCAAAAACAGGCATCCAACCTGTCATTATAATTTGCCCTCCCCTATCTTAGAGAAAATGTGCTACCGAATACACACACACACACACACACACACACACCCCTCTATGCAAAAGGCCATGTGCATATTTGTGTTATATAATGTGCCTTTTATATGAATAAGGGTCTATATTACTGTAGGATTTAGTCTTCATTAAATTATGTACAAAATATTATACATATTCTAATTATATTGTAATCTTCATCCTTCCCTTTCTCTGGGACATTATATGATTCACAGAGATACGCTAATCTTTCCTTTTTTATGATCCTCAAATTTTGGTAGTCTATCATCTTTTTAATAATTATATTTTGTAATAATTTGGCCTCAACACAAAGAGTAAGTTTGATGTATTTGTGCATGCCTGCGTATTATTCAAACTACTCACTACTCTCCCACTATAATTCTGTAATTTCAACTATTCATGTTATTTTGTAAAAGCAGACCCAGCCACCTAATCTTTTTTTTTTTTTTAAGATTTTATTCATTTATTTGACATGCTGAGATCACAAGTAGGCAGAGAGGCAGCAGAGGAAGAGGAAGGGAAGCAGGCTCCCCGCAGAGCAGAGAGCCCAATGCGGGGCTCCATCCCGGGACCCTGGGATCGTGACCTGAGCCGAAGGCAGAGGCTTTAACCCGCCCAGGTGCCACAAGCCACCTAATCTTTTATTTTTTTTTTTTTTAAAGGGTTTCTTTTTTTTTTTTTTTTTTTTTTAAAGATTTTTATTTATTAATTTGACAGAGAGAAATCACAAGTAGATGGAGAGGCAGCCAGAGAGAGAGAGAGGGAAGCAGGCTCTCTGCTGAGCAGAGAGCCCGATGCGGGACTCGATCCCAGGACTCTGAGATCATGACCTGAGCCGAAGGCAGCGGCTTAACCCACTGAGCCACCCAGGCGCCACCTAATCTTTTAAATTTATTGTTTTCATCATTGGGATTTACGCCCAAAAGATAGACCAAGAACAATCTTGCTTCCTGGTAGAAATGTACTGCTGAGTGGTTACTGACTTCCCTTTTCTAAGAGACAATGCAGACATTTCCAGGAGAGTTACTTTAATAGGAAATGTTTTTACCCTTTTTTCTAAATAGAAAATTTTAAGAGAAAATATGCACTTAATGGTCTAAAGAAAGGCAATGTCTGACCCATTTTCTCAGGCTTTATCAATTTTCCCAACTTAGAGTACCATCACAACTCAGCAGATGTTCCCTTCACATTCCTTTTACTGAGCTCAATATGCAGTATCCATGAGTTAGTACCAGAGCCCTTTCACTAGTTTATATGCAGGACTAAAAGCTAGGCAAAGAAACCTCAGTGGTAGGAAAGTCAACTGGATATTTACAGAACGAAAGCCAAAATTGTGCTCTGCAGAAAAAAGAAAGGGAGTTCTGTTTTCCCGTTTACAGAAACAGGCACAAAGCCAAATTAATTTCTTCTAAAATTGAAGTTTGTGTTACATGGTCATTAAGTCTGAACTCACAGAAATGAAGTTGACAGCTAAATTATAGGCAAAAGTCACTGTTAAGTACTGATCTCATAGCCTTTACTCACAAGTCTATGTAGGAGGCTATTTCTGTGTTTGATGTGTTAATCTGATCCTCCCGGCTCTACCCAGGTGGAACTCCAGATGAAGGCTGAGAAATCAATGGAGGAATTGTACACACACAGGAAGATAGGAGAGCATGGGGGAACTTAGGACCCCTGGGAAGACAGCAGGTTTGAACTGGGCCTTTGATATTACATCAATTAAGCCTGACTAGAATGACAGCCAACAACATTCTTGTCCTGAATTTGTAGATTTAGCTACGTCTCCTCTAACCACAAAATGAAGGAGCACAGGCAACTCTTTCTTCAGTCATGGCAAATAACTGGTCGGTCAAGTTGAGTTTTATCTCTCTCTCTCTTTCTCTCTCTCTCTATGTTTATATAAGTAGCATAACCTGGTAATCTCTAAATTTAGCAATCATACTAAATGTTATTACTATTATTTCACTTTTTAAGTCTCCTTCTTGCTTGCATTCTTAGCAAGAATACCGATTTAGCAATGCCAGCTAAATTTGAATTTTAGATGAATAATGAATAACACCCCCTGCAATAGATGAGAACATAGTTATACTAAGAAATAACTCACTTTTTATCTGAAATTTAACTGGTCATCTTGCATTTTATCTGGCCACTCTAATTCTTGGTAAAGCATGGAAGATAGAAAGGGGTGAGATTTCATACTGAAATATATATTACTGGATGGAGAAACTGGCACTAAATTCTTCCATGCTATGGTTCATTATAGAGTGAATAAGATCAGTTGCATGTCTCGAGACATGCAACAATGATTCAAAATTATTGGGAAGTCCAGCCTGAAACAGTAAAATATTTTAAAGTAAATGATACAAGGGCTCCTGGGTGGCTCAGTGGGTTAAGTATCTACCTTCAGCTCAGGTCATGATCGCAGGGTCCTAGGATGGAACCCCCCACCCCGTCAGGCTCTCTGGCTTAGCAGGGAGCCTACTTCTCCCTCCCCTCTGCCTGAGGCTCCCCCTGCTTTTGCACTCATGCTTTCTCTCTTTCTCTGTCAAATAAATAACTAAAATCTTTTTTAAAATAAAATAAAATATAGGGTACAATTTAAGGATAGGAATCTAACAGAATCTAATCAATCACCAGTCACTCAAAAAAATTTACGCAAAGAATTATGCAATAAATTGTCCATTATCATACAGGTGGCATGGATATTGATTACCTCCAATTAAGGCTCATAGAGTAATGACATTATTCTCTTGAAGTAAATGGATGATTGTCATTTAAAGCCCTTTGAAGGGAGGACCACAACATAGAAAGTAAGAAATAATAATGGATGTTTAGTCAAAGATCAAAAGAAAAAACTCTCTCTTGAAATTAACACAATAATAACAATACTAGCTAACATTTTATTGGATACTTACTAAGGCTTATGTATTTTGCCAAGCACTTTGTATGCATCATCTCTTTTTGTCTTTTAATCCTCACAGAATTCCTATAAGAAAGCTAGTCCTACTGTCCTTGTTTCATAGATAAGGAAAATTGGGGCTTGAGACTAAGTAAGGTGATTCACAGAGGCAGGACAGTCTTTAATCCACATTCCACTGACAGCATAAAATTCCATGCTCCTGGCCATTAAGTAATATCAACCTTACAAGCAAAAGATCAATCTGATGTATATTTGAAAATAAAATAATGGGTTAGAATAAAATAATAAATAACCCAACATCGAAAGACCCAGAAATCAAACATTAAAAAAATAAATCAGAAAGACAAATTAAGAATCTGTTGGTCTGCTTTTGTGACCTATCAGAGATTACTCTGACCATAAGGAATCTTGTGCTAGGGAAGGGAAGGTCGCTCCTGTGCATTTTATAAAAGCTCCAGAAGTGACTCCGATACACCCTCCTAGTGGAGACCATTGGTTGGAACAGATGCACCCTATAATAGTTACAAGTGATTCATTAGCCCACCATATGTTAGGAATATTAATTGAGATGTAGGGTTGAATGCAATAGGGATGGCACTGTTGTCATTAATTACCACTACGAAAATTAGCTTCCAATTTGGGTGGCTACCAAGTATTCATTGGGCATGGATAGAGCACATGTTAGGTAAACATCCTTTTGCAAAAATAGAACACTTCATTAAAGTTGCTAATGGCTTAGTCGGCTATACAGTGTAAGGAGAAAATAATACAAATTTAAATGTACAAATGGATCAAGATAGCAAAGAAATAAATATCTAAATTTAACAGTGTATCTTTTATAAAATGTTTAATTGCTTTGAAATTAAAGTGCCTTATATGATTTTTAGCTCCCAAGATTTAGGAAGTCACAAAATAACACCTTTTCTTTCTATTTCTGGGTTTAAAACCAACTGAGAGAAAGACACAGAGATCATAGAGATAGACACAAAAATATAAGTTCTATTATAAAAAATTCCTGATTGGAAAGCACGACTCGTCTTAGACTTACAACCACAAAAGTCCTCCCCTATTTCACTCCTGAATTAGACAAATGACCCAGCCTGTAACAGGCTGCTCTGACCTTGCAGGTGTCAATGCAGGTTGTCCAGTGCCATGGTAGAGCAGAGAATTCATACTTCCTGCAGGCAAGCTGGATCCAAAAGGTTAAGAGAAGAGAAAGGATAGAGTGACACATTCTAAGCTGCTTTTCTGAGCTCACTCAGTAGACAAGCTACTCGTCTCCCCTGGGGAGCTGTAAGTGAGGGGCTGGGAAGAGGCCAGGAATGTTACTGGAGCTGAAAAGGCATGGAAATTCTCCCAAAATATGATCTTTCTCCATCCTATTCCAGTTAAAAACTCAGTTGCTGAAGTTACTCAACAACATCGAAGAGTCCTAAAGATTTCTGGAAATTTTGGAATAAAGATTTTCTAGTACTTTGAATTATGTGATAGAAATAGCTATAGTAAGGACCTCTACTCCATGCTTATCATATAGCAGGAACTGTCCTGAATGTTTTACATATATAAATGAATTTAATCCTTCCAATTATCCAATGAAAGAGACTCTAATATGATTCACATTTTGTAGTTGAGGAAACTGAGGTCTACAATCCTCCACACTTTTGCGGGTGGGTCTTTTACTTTAAATCCCCTTGTCTCCCACCTGTGCTAGATCAGAGACACGGGAAAATTTAGTACATCTCTCTGTATTTTTTTTTTCTAGGCAATAAGGCTTCATTTGGTTCCTGTCTCAAATGTCGTATTCTATGTAAGATTGAAGAAGCCTAAGGCTTTCTCAAAATCAAACAATTTCTTTCTCTGGTCCTTATATCTATCTCCCCATAAATGCTCCAACTGCTAAAACTTTTCTTAACAGAGGAGCTATATATGCGCCTTCTTTCTAGTCTTTCCGCCTTAGTCAATTCAGTTTTTTCAGATTTCTTCTTCTTTTCTACAAACATTTGTTCAGGTCATCTGCAAATCCCTCAAGTGAATTGAACACAGCAGGGACTATAAAGACAGCCCTGCTCTGTCTGCTGTGCATGACCGCAATCCCCGAGTGTGGGGAGGATTAAGGCCCAGTTTACTCAGGACGTAGCCCACCCGTCCTTCCGCTGGACTTGAAGCTCTAAATGTGTACATCAACTTGCTTCCTGAACTTTTTTCCTCTCTGTCCCAATTTGGTTTGTTCAATCTCTATTATTTGGACTTTCTTTGCTATCTGCTATCCCTGTTCTATTAAGGAGTTCTTGATACCAACTTTGGTCCTTGGTTTTTTCTTTTTGGTTTGGCCCATTCCTGTCTGCAGAATGCTCAGACGTATAACCCTGCCTTTCCTTTTAGACCATGCTTTTCAAATTGCAGTTCTCAAACTACTAGTAGGTATAGCCAGCATTTTAAAATGTAGACTATAATTAAAGGGAATAATGCATAACAATGCAATTCTTGTGATAATTATGAAGTTTTTGGACTTTTTTTTCCCAGTTGTGTGGGTGTGTGTGTGTGTGTGTCTGTCTGTGTGTGTGTGTGTTAGACAGCAAGGCCAGTGAGAAGTAGGCTGACCCAGTGAGACCATATTCAGGCAAAGAAGAAGAGCTGTATGTTGGAGGAACAGAAAGAAGGCCAGGGTAATATTCTTTTTATACATTGTTGGGGGGGGGGTGGAAATCATGGTGATACATGTTCCAAACTATAGTTGAGGGTATAGAGGAAAAGCTACTAAAATATAAAGTTATCTAATCACAGAAGAAGAATGTGGGTCCCAAAGACTTCTAACTTGTTGTAAAGGGATTTAGATAATCTGTTAGAAACATTCAGTATGAACAGGGATTTTGAAAAAGTCTGAGATAGCTAGCATCCAAACTACTAGCAATTTAAGAAGTCACTAAGGGCTGAATTTTTAAAAGCCCTGCTGAATACCACTGAATGCCCATTTGAAATGAGTACAGGGTGTCTTAGTGACACTGTATCTGAGATGTTCTTCATCAGCTTTATCAACCTTAGAGAAAGAACTGAAAAAGTGGTAGCTCTCAAGGTTGGCCTCAAGAAAACATGGCAAAAAAAAAGGCTGGTGTATAGGGGAGGGAGTTTAGCATGCTGGATGGCAAATGATATTATTGAAATCTTGCTTTATTCTAGGGATAACGGCACTGAAAAAAATTGTCCATCAGGTGCAGGCTATGTGTCTGTCCACTGTGAAATGAAAAAGAGGATTTAGGAAGATAATCAGTAGCATTTCCTGAGACATATATTCATTACATATTAATAATAGGATGTCTGAGGCAAATCAGGTATGGTTTAGGTATTCTTACTTAAATCTCTGAGCTCTGGTCTTCCCTAAGTAAGTTGACTATTACATGTCAGACTTACAATTCCAAACCAACTCAGGTGATGGAAGAGGTTGGATGGTTGGAGGTGGAGTAATTCTAAAACATAAATTGGTCTCCCTCCATTCTATCGTAGTTCACGAATGTTTTTTCCTCTCTCTGCTATTTTATAGTAGATTAATAACCGATTAATAAGACTTTTTAATGAATTCAAAGCGGCACTGATTAAAGCTTGAAAATCATCTTGAAATGAAAAAAAATCAGCTCACTAATTGTTATTGTTTTGTTCCAATTATCTATTGCTGTGTAAAAACCCCAAAACTTAGCAACTTAAAATGATTTAGTTTGCTTCTAAATAATCAGTTTGGCAAAGCTCAGGAGTGTCATCTTGACTCTGCTCTACTCCGCGTCTACTAGATCGGCTCCAAGGCTGGGATCTAGAGTCATCGAAAGGCAGATCACTCTCATGTTTGTCAGTCAGTGCAGGTTTTAACTAGGACCTTAGCTAGGACTGTCTACCAGAGCATCTCCCCCCCCCCCCCCAGATTTTTACTTAAATTCTAGGTAGTTAATATACTGTGCAAACTTGGTTTCAGGAGTAGAATTCAGTGATTCATACCAGAGCATCTACAAATAGCCTCTCCATGTGGCCTGACCTTCCTCCCCAATGGTGGCAGGATTCTTAGGGAAAGTATCCTGAGAGAGACACAGAGCCAGGGAAAAGTTATATCATTTTATGACTGAACCGCTGAACCCTCACATCCACTGCCCTGCATTCACTGGGGCAGTTACAGAGACATCTCCCCCTCCCCCGGAGTCCCAGGGAGAAGAGAAGTAAACATCTTAAGTCACTTGTACCATATTCTTTTTACCTGGGCAGTAAAAGACGACTGCCAAGTTTCAAATGGAAGGAAACAGACTCTTCTTGATGGGGAAATGGCAAATTGCTGGAACATCTGGTCCTAGGCATATTGCTTTGGCCATTTTTGGAAAAGTTTGCCACATTTAGCGAACTTCTTTTCAAAAATAGTGAAATATGAAAAGTAAAATTCAATTTCATTAAGGACAGAGAAAAAACCTAAAAGCTTTTTCAAGTGGAAGCAAAAAAATAGGAATTGTTACCCTTATTCTGCAAACCACAGATTTCCTGAGGTTTTGCGTCAATGGGGATTTTATTCCAGCAATCAAAGGTATAGTTTGACCCTAGAACTTTGAGTGCATCTCAGAGCAGAATCTGAGGATATAAGTAAAATGCTCGTCTGCTTGAGGCTTATTTTAGAAATAAGTAACAGATGAATCACTAAATAGCTTATGGTTATGTTTTTATTGATTTATGACTCACCATGTGCTCCTATCTTTCAGGCAAAAATAATGTCTTTCCATGTAGGTGATTTGCTCTATTAGACCTCATGGGGGGAAAGAGTTCTTTGCTTTATGTTTTACTTTGACAAGGTAATGGCTCTTGTCCTGCTCTTGAGAAGTGACTGAGATCCTCAGTCAGGAAAATACGTTAACTTTTCAAGCTATATAAATTCCATTTATAAAATTACATCTATTCAAGCATTATTATCTGAAAGAGTTAATGCTCTTTTCAGCACACAAAATTTATTGCTGAGACCCAGACCTCCCAGTATACACAGGGTGCCACAAAAAAGAGAGCATAGATCCATTCTGGAGAGTTGTGCTAAGGATCAGGAAAATGGGTCAGGTGACCTCCGAAGTGCTTAAACATTTTTGTCCATCATCAAAAGCACAGGATGACCTCCTCTATTTCATGGTGTTTACTCACACCATTTCCTCCCTCTTGAGAGAGCCCTACCTCGAGTTCCACCATCATCACCTTCAGGAACCTACCAAAAGCCTCTCCATGCTTCTCCAACATTATAATTACTACAGGTCTATCAGCATCAGTCCAATGTCAGATTTAATTACTCATTTTTAATTCAATATCATGTTTTATACATTGTCTCTTTCATATTTTTGGTGCTTCATATGATAAGTTAAATGCTTTTTTTTTTTTTTTGCTTTTGTTTTTGGTTGGAAGAATTTTTTAAAGTGTTACATTCACAATAAGGACATTTTATTTTATTTATTTTTGTTTGTTTGTTTTGTTTTATAAACATATATTTTTATCCCCAGGGGTACAGGTCCATGAATCGCCAGATCCACACACCCCACAGCACTCACCAAAGCATACAACCCCCACCAATGCCCATAACCCCACCCCCTTTTCCCAACCCCCCTCCCCCCAGCAACCCTCAGTTTGTTTTGTGAGATTAAGAGTCACTCATGGTTTGTCTCCCTCCCAATCCCATCTTGTTTCATTATAAGGACATTTTAGAATTGTACCATGCTGACAGAAGAAATTTTCATTCATAATACTTTTACATGTGATTTTGGCAATGGTTGTAGGTTTTTTAAATAATTAACAGTATTGTCACAAAGGAATCATAAGATGGTAATACAAAGGAAAATTTGGTAGCTGTGTCTTGAATTATTCTCTATTTCTTCTCCCGTTGGAAATATTAATAATTTTTGTTTCTTTGGTACCCAGAATGAGGTCTGTCAGATAGAACTGGGATTTCCAATACTAGCCAGTTTCATGTTAGAACCCCAAGGGGACTTTTCAAAAAATGCCACCCCCTGGAACTCATCCCATACCAATTAAATCAGATTCTCTGGGGGAAGAGCCCAGTTATCAGGGCATTAAGACTTTTTAAAAAAGTTTTCTTGCATAATGCAGTGGTTAGCCAAGGTGGAGAACCTCCAACATAGAGGATATCCAATGATGTTTTTCTGAATGAGGTTTGTCTGTTGAGTGCTGACTTCCCATTATAGATTCTTGAAGTATCTTAGGTCTACAAAAATGTAGATAATTTCCTTCTTGCTTAGCTAGAACAAGTAGGAATTTCATATACAATTGCATTTAAACCCTATACAAAGGTTTTCTAAAAATTATTTATATCATAAAGTACAAAAATTGAGGTAATAATATCTGATACAGAAGAAGAAATTAAAGATAGTCCAGATGTTAACATGGCCAACGTGATTCAGCTAATTATAAAACAGAATAATCCAGGCCATAGTTTTCAGATGGTGCTGAGGGAAAATGCCTAAGCCAAATTTCATGTTTTGTCTTTTTTTTTTTTTATAACTCAAATACACCATAACCACAGCTTGACATATTAGTGCTTATTAACACATTAAGATATATTGTTGGTAGTTAAAATTAATTTTGTGGTGCTTCTGCCATGCTTATGCATGTATACATGTGTCCAAGCACACACACACACACACACACACACACACACACACACACACACACACTTCCTTGGAAATCAGATCTGCCCAGATCTGCTCACATAAAGCTATGCAAGAGAGTTCATTACTAGAGCATATGCGTGTTACTCTCAACCATATGCTGGCAAGATTTAGGAACACTGGCTTAGGAAATGTACTTCTCCTAGCCAAAAAACTTAAAAAAAAAAATCAGTTGTGAAATAAGTAAGTGATAATATATTACATTGCAATAATACTATGTCATCAACAATTTAATTTTCACATTTTAGGTGCTCCTTTCCAGACTTTCACATTTATTATAGGGAATGTAAGCATTATTAAATATAACTTTTACACAAACATGCCCAAATATTGTTCTTTCAAGATTCCGTATCAATTTGGGAGAAGTATCTGATATTTTAAAGTGATTTGTTATTTTAAAGAATGACCACTTACCCTTTTACAACCACTTATTTTTATGACTCCATTATATGAAACTAAAAATGTAGGTTGTATGTTGATGCTGACAAAGTATAGCAATTCTCATCTGTAACCATAGATTTTATTAGCAAATGTGTCCTAATAAAAGAGCTCCATTAATTTTGGTAATTGAATGTATTATAAGGAAATGCATATGTGAACTTATATATTACTACTTATTAACAAAATAAAATTTATATAAGTATTTCAGATTAATATTCTTAGAGAGGTGGAAGATTAAAATATATTTTTTTAGAGATTTTATTTATTCATTTGACAGACAGATCACTAGTAGGCAGAGAGGCATGCAGAGAGAGAGAGGAGGAAGCAGGCTCCCTGCTGAGCAGAGAGCCCAGTGCAGGGCTCCATCACAGGACTCTGGGATCATGACCTGAGCCGAAGGCAGAGGCTTAACCCACTGAGCCACCCAGGCGCCCCAAAGATAAAAATATTTTAAGAGAAAACAATGAAAACCCACTGATTTAAGAGACTGGAATTAAATGTCTTTCAAATTTTTCCTTTCCTTCCCATCCTTATTATGCAAGCTTTGCTTCTGTTCGACACTATCTCTGACCTAAACAATTCCGATAACCTGTTAAATGCTCACCCTGTCTCCAGTATGACCATCAGAATTCCCACTCTCCGTTGTCAATTGAGTAATCTTTCTAAAACCTTGATGTGATCATGTCACTACTGATTAAAAACCTTCAGAGTTTCCCCATAGGCTATACATCAGGTCTGAACTCAGTATGGCATACAAGAACCTACAAGTTTCCTTTTCTAGATTGCCCCCACCTCCCATCAGGGCATTCATCATGGTAGCAGCTCCCCCTCCCCACTCCCACCATGCCCACCCAACTGGCTAGCCTTGGTTTCATAGGATTCCTCTAACACGTCACTGTGATTGACACAGCGGTTCCTCTATCTGGAATGTTCGTAGCCCTCCTCTTTTTTTCTTAGGAAGAAAGGCAAATTCATTCTTCAGAATCCTAATTAAGTGCCACTTTCTCTGTGAGGCTTTCCTTGCTCCTCTCTTAAACCCTTTATTTGTATGAGTCTGTTTCTTTTGCTTGAAATGAACTTCTTAGGAGCAGAGACTAGACCATTTATAACTCAATCAAGCACAGTAACCCCAGCAAATTATACAATGCTTAATATACAGTAGGTACTTAGTATCGATTAAGCGTGCCCCATCATTATTTCAGGAGTCTCTACTACCAGCCCTATGTGGGCTATTTAAAAATCAATTCTCAGTATAAAGCAGATCTAAATTTCTGTAATGGTACTCAGCACAATTACAAGTCTAATATTACTGGGTACTACCTAGGGTTCCTAAGAAACTAGACACAGTGTCTCAAGTCCGAAGTAACTGCTTGCTACTTTTCAAACACACATGGTTATTATAATGAGAAATCTGTATGGTAAGTGGCTCCTGCTAGGAGAATCGAATTACCAGATTGAGACTCTTAAGTGTTCATTTAGTATCTCGATAAAGTTCTAAGTTTGTTTGGAACTGTGTGTTCCCAGAAAACCAAACATCTTTTTTAGTAAGATATCTTTTTTTTTTTTCCAGATAAATCTCAGAGAGGATGAAAAAAGCCAGTGACATGTATATCAGCACCAAAAATCATGTGTAAAATTAAAGCTACATGAAGTTCCTTCAAGCCTATTATATTGCAAGCAAAACATTTATCAGTTGCACATTTTGTAATCAGTAGATCTTAGAACCTTGGGTTTGTAGTGGGAGGTGGGGCTGGTGGGGGGCAGAGGAAGCTATTCTTTGCTTGACTATATTACCCTTGGTGTATTTCCTAAGGTTGTCAACTTTCAGAGATTCTAGTTCACAATCAGTGAACGCCTAACAAAGTAGGCTAATTAGGAAAGATAACAATAATCACACATTAATGGCCTACAGTTACATCAACTAAATCAATAATTCTTGTGTCCTTTCATGAAGCAGGAATGGAGTAGCAGAGGAGCTGAAATCAGCATTCCTCAGTATCCATTAGGGAAAGGGTTTGGCATCAAATGTCTCCAGTTTGACTTGACTCTAAGGGCTATTAGGTTTAGATGCTTTTTTTCCTGGGACCTGGGCAACTTCATGTATATACTACCATATAAGTCTCCTGAAATCATCACTGGTAAGTTTAGAAAATGAAGATTGTGTTTACCAGAATCTGTCTCAGGATGGAGTATGTATAATAGAAAGAATGCTGCAGAAAGTCCCTTGGGATAATTGGTGAAGGAACCCTGCCCCCCTCCAAAAAAAGAGTATGCTGTAATAATGCGATTTGGGGGGTGGGGTGGGGTAAATGGGTTTCATATTGGTTCCCAGGGGATTAGACATTGGCCCTGCCTTGCAGGGAACTTCTCTGCCCTTTGCTGGAGCAAACTCAGAGTACCCCAAGGCATCCCTGCTCTGCAGGGCCACTTGGCTACATAGGAGGAAAATGGTGCTGAGCAAGTTATTTACCTTCTCATTCATTGCCTTTACACTCTTATCTGAAAAGTGCAGAACATTCTGCATAGGCATTGAGAGGGTTAAGTGAATTAACACACATAAAATACATAGAACAGAGTCTGGCACAAGTAAGATTTCAATTAATCACGGTGACTTAAAAAATTTTCAAGAATATTACTTCAGGGGAGCCTGGGTGGCTTAGTGGGTTAAAGCCTCTGCCTTTGGCCCAGGTCATGATCTCAGGGTCCTGGGATCAAGCCCCGCCCCCCCAAATTGGGCTCTCTGCTCAGCAAGGAGCCTGCTTCATCCTCTCTCTAACTGCCCCTCTCTGCCTACTTGTGATCTTTCTCTCTCTCTCTCTCTCTCTGTCAAATAAATAAATAAAATCTTAAAAGAAAAAAAAGAGTATTACTTCAAAAGAGTGCCAATTTAGTCTCTAACCGGGGATGCCCACAAGCCTTTGTGTTTACTTAGCATTGTCTTTGGGATTTTGCCATCACTGCTTCTATTATATTTTGCATTTTTTAAACTTGAAGAAAAAAGTAACTATAAATAAATTGCACAGATCACAAATCTAGAAGTAAAATTAAATGCATACCTTTTCTTGGAGAAAGTCAGCTAATTATGGTTAGAGACATGACAAAAGGATTTCTTCTTGAGAACACATTCCTCCCCCTCAACTTTTTTTTTTTTTTTCTGGAAAACACAATCCTAAAGGACATACTGAATTCTGATGTACTAATTTGCGAATCTCAAATTATTCTTTTAATTCTTCCATTAGAATCTTCACTATACACAGGTCTTTTATGATAGCAACCTGAGCCTAGCTCTGCAGAGGGGGCCAGCAGGCATCTCTCACTTTGGGGAGCTGTGTCTTTGGTTTCTCAGTAGCTCAGAAGACAAACAACACAAATGGACTCTCCATTTGTAACATTATTACAGCGAAGCCATAAAGACTATAGAGTTATCCCATGATGTAAATGGAAAAACACATAAAAAAAGGCTCTTGAGGGGCGCCTGGGTGGCTCAGTGGGTTAAGCCTCTGCCTTGGGTTCAGGTCATGATCTCAGGGTCCTGGGCTTGAGCCCCGCATCCATTGGGCTCGCTGCTCAGTAGGGAGCCGGCTTCCTCCTCTCTCTCTAACTGCCCCTCTGCCTACTTGTGATCTCTGTCAAATAAATAAAATCTTAAAAAAAAAAAAAAAAGGCTCTTGGAAAGTAAAATAAACCACTCTTAGCAGTAACTTTGTAAAAGTTGAAAATACATCTAACAAAACAAGATTATCTGTCTCTTGCTTTACAGATGTAGTATATTTTTCTTTCCATTATTTAGAACGATCTTCAAAAGCAAGATGAAGGAGTTATTTGGGATCTAGTTGGATATTTTATTTTAAAAATAAAAAAATAAAACACAACAGCCTGCCAAGTATTGGGTTATATGCTGAATATACCATAGAGAACAAAAAAGATATGAATCCTAACTTCATGGGACTTAATTTAAGCATGCATCTCAGATTTAGTGTGCATAAGAATTACCCAGAAAGTTTATTTAAAATATAAATTCTCAGGACTTGGATTCTGATTTGTATAATCTGGGCGAAGCCCTGAAATCGGTATTTTTCACGGATGCCTCCCATGAAACTGGTACAGGTCATCCAAGACCCACATGCTGAAAACACTGGAGTAGTAAATAATCCAGGCAAAACTTTAGAAAAGAGTTTGTTATTAACATTTTCCATGGGAGTAATTTAGGATGAAGGGACCCAGAAGGTAAGTACCAACCTTCCATACAACATTGCGGGCACAGACAAAGTGCGTCTGTAAATGCAAGACAGGATTCCACTTCACAGAGACTTTTGCTTCAGACGCAAGCTGTGTGGTTATCTAGGCTCTTGCAGGCACTCCATCTTCCAGCTGTGACCAAGTCTCTCAGGACTCCGCAGTATGTGCTCAGCCTCTTTCCCAAGCCCTTCTGCTACTCATCCAGCTGTGCCCAGAACAAGCCCACTGAGTCAACAGGAGCTATATTTACCCCAAGCGAAAGACTATCAATAGCAGCAGGGGATTCTGACATCTGGTAGCAACAGATGATTAAGAAGGGCATTTGGCAAATCAAAGTAGGTAAAGCTTAGGAAAGACAGCTGCTTTGTGAGATCAGGATTAAACCAAGCTGGTTAGAGGGAGAACTGTCTCAAATAATAGCAGACTGGCCTGACAGTTTGCAAAACTGCTCCTTAACTCGCCAAGGGGTTCATCCTTGCAGACAACGAAACAAAGCAACTTATATTACTGGGTACTATTTTGTATAAAATAAGTATCATATAAATAACCTTCATAGGTTATTTTTCTCTGTTTAAGAGAAAGATTAAGATTAAGATTAAGAAGAAACATTTCTTAGCAATACCGAGAAATTCTGAATAGCTTGCATCAGTAAGTTTTCTTGTGAGAATTATAATTTATTGGCATGTTGGGCAGCTGGATAAACAGATAATATGCCCAACAGGGTGCAGTGGTGTGATTTTTTTTTTTTTTTTTTTTTTTTTTTTTTTT